>NW_009723202.1:73139-86976 GCF_000703405.1 Apaloderma vittatum
AATACTGCAGCCACCTGGGAATGCTAGATACAGGCAAAAGGAGAAGAAAGTTTTAGCTGCAATCTCTGGATTTCACCTCTAAAACAATAACTCTTATCAACAGCAGAAGCAAGGAGAGCAGGAGCCTGGAAAGGAGCCACAGAGCTGGCGCAGGAACAGCAGGAGCGGCAGAGGAGGCTAGCAGGGCTGGGCAGAGAAAACAAGGGGATGGTGGCAGGGGCGAGGGAGAGAGAGACATTTAACAAGCAGCAAGAAGACAAAAGGGAGGGCTGCACTTCATAGCAATCAACTCCTTTACTCAGGAAGCCAAATAAATAGCTCTCAGGGCACCTGAAACACAGTAACATAACAGCTTTGGTTTTGCATGGCAAGGTCAGCATGCATCAAAAAACTACCTTTGCAGAGGTGATCTGCCTGTTCCTAGAGCCTGAAGGCTTGTTGTTTGGCATGGAAACAGGAAAGGGAAGGTACCTCTGTCCCCAGGGGAAATAGTCTCATGACAAGGACACTGCTGAAAGCCCCCACAGCATCACTCCCCTGGTGGTGAGGCAGCGATGCTGAACCCAGAGGAGGTATGTCATGCCTGGAAACGTGTTTCTTTTCCTTGTGCAAATCAGTAGGTATAATTAAAGATTACCCTTGTCCCTGCAAGTACAACACATTTAATAAACCCATCTGTGCTCTGTGACTTCCATGTAATACCTCAGCTCAAAGATGTTGACCAGAGGGTTTGCACATACTCTCCCTGAACTTGGTTATTGTTTCTAGTGATGCAGCCATTCAGCTCCAGCATATGCAAAGCCTCTTGAGGGGATGCACCCAAACTCCTAACAGCAGCTATCAGTGCACAAAACAGTGGCAGGGGCAAGAGAGAGACCTAGTGGAACAAAATGGAGGAAAAAAACCTGAATGCTTTCAATCCCTTCTCAATAGTCAAGACCTGGTGCTGCTGGAAACAGCAATGGCCACTGCGCAGAACCACCCAACAGCAGTCCCAGGGTTAAAGAAGAATGAACAAACTACAAAAAAAATCCCTTAAGAAGTCTCTACTTTAACTCTGAAAACACATCTTTCTCTTTCACTGAGCAGACAAGGAGGGAGGAACTTTGTCTTCGTTGCTAAAAGGTGAGACCAGTATTTATTTTTAGCAGGACTTTGAGGTCAGGACAGGAGCCTCTTGGGGCTCTGACCAGAGGTAACTGGATTAGGTGTTGCATTATGCAATACACGCCTGTTAGGTGCTGCCAAACAATTTAAACAGACACTGGATAAAGCAGGCTTCCATCAGAGCCTTTAGAGCAAGTACTAAACACCAGGGGAAGAATTCCAGTGCAGGGGTGACCCAAACATTTTCTAGGACCAGACAGCTACAGGCACATAAACATTTCAGTCCTCACTTACGTACCACACTGTGCAATTACTTGACAGAGCAAAAGCTGAGAGAGGCAGGGGCATGGGAAATCCTATAAATATTTTTTTAATATTTAAACAGTCCGTATTTAAAGATTTTTGCAATCTGCATACACTTATTTTGCCCACAATTATTCACTTCCCTTCACTATGGCAAGCACTCGTCAGTATTCTTTTTCCCTATTGTTGCGAGATGCAGAGATCCTCAGCTGGATGGATCCTGCAGGGGCAGTGCTCTGTCTTACTGACAGTAAAGTTTTTGTCCTCCTTGTTCCGAACACTGCTCCACAGGTGATAAAGAACGGATAGGAAATAGCAACACCATCTTCTGACTGGAGGGAATTAATTTAGAAAACTTTGTGAAGTACCAGAGCAAACTGAGATTTTTCTTCTCCTCCACCATTTATGAATGAGCAGCCCTACTACCTGAGCCTCCTTGGTTTCTGCAGATAATTATTCCAAATTAAATGGCCTACAGGGTACACCAGCACCATACAGGTAGTAATTAATCACTAGACAGTGTTTGCACTCCAAATCCCAGGTGAATTTGTGTATAACATCCTGCAGCAAACAGAGAGAAGCGTAAGTGTAGCTGGCTTATCCACCGCTCTGGGGCAAACACACAGAGCATTCTTGCTGTACTGGATGAAACCAGAGCTAAAAAGCAATAATGCCACATGAATGAGCCACTAGCAAGAAATGGCTTGACATATGTTACTCTTGCTATCTGCATGGCATGAGGCTGAGGGATCTGAGCTGATGGAGATCTCGATTTCTCTCCTTTTGTTCTCATTGCTGATGTCAGTGAGACCTGGAACATGAGGAAATAAACTGACAGGATCTCCTCCATCCCACCCATTCCCGTAGGCCTCCCACTTGAAGGCATGCAGCTGTGACCCTTATTTGCATATTGTCGTGACTACAGATCTCCTAGGACTCTTCTGTGAGACCCATGAACGCTGAAGCGCTAGAGATCAGTGTCTTCTCAAACCTTTGGCAACAGCCTGAAAACTTTTTCTGGATTTGTCCTTTATTTTCTGCTCTGAAACACTGGGGATGGGCTTCTGCTCGGCAGGGCTCTCTTCAGACAGGAGTATCAGCACACCAACAGACAGGCACCTTCACCAAAGGTCCAGAAGAGCAACATTCCCATGTAGCTTGCACCACTTGGCCCAAAACTATCCAAGAGAAGAGTGGGACACTAAAGGTAAGTGCCTACATTGGTGCAGCAAAACTTCGCTTTACAGCAAACACTAAGCTCCAAGCTAAGCCGCGGTTTGGTTCTGTAAGATAAATGTCAGACAGATAGTCGTGCTGCGCCTCTCTATTTATATTAACAGATAATGATTTAGATTGCTAACTCTGCTTCTCATGACTTTAGTGTAGCTTTGAACTGTACAAATGGCATTGCTTTCTTCTTCTTTTCCAAGCAGCCTGATGAAATGTGCCCCACCACACTGAAGGGAGCTGTTACCTAACAGTGTGCTCTGCGTGAAACAACAGTTCTGAGAATGATGCTACACCAAGTGTGATGAAGAGGAGACGATGTTGATTTGTTGCCCAGATACTTACCTAGAATTGTGTTCTGCCATTTCAATTAATATTGTGAATACTACTCTCTCTAAGGAACCTACCACTTATATTCTGTATGTTTTATGCAGACCAACACAGAAGAATTAGCTTACCCACACAGTTAAAAACAAAATACAGACAGAAAATATGCACGCTTCTATTTTGAAGTGAGCAGATTTTCCCCTAAGTCTGCATGGTTTTTTACTGCTTCAAAGATGTTTAGTCATTGTAGCTCTAAAAGTATACCTAAGTAAGCACATTCCTAGTCAGCAAAATTTATCTCAGAGCTCGTCTTCGTCTCCAGAAGAAAATAGATGGTGTACACATTTCAGCTTAGACTATCTCCAAGTATCTCTGGCAGCGAGCCTCTCTTCTGCTGTATACAAATTGCTGTATGATCAGCAAAATGCAGCATTTCAAGGCAAGAACATTTAACAGTATAGGATGCAGCAACTACGAGGAAAAAATCTTGCTCAAGTGCTCCACGATTCTAGTGTCAACCTACATAAATGGCAGAACCTAAGTAGTATGCAGCTTCAGAAAAATTTTGCCTTTGTTTCACCAACAGATGCAACATGACAACCAGCTCACCTAGCTCCGGACACCTACCACGTAGGTTCCTGCACCCGAACAGATCACCCTAAGCTCGTTTACAGGAGAAAAATAAGTATCTCTGGGCATCTGACCTACATCAGGCATTTATTTGGGGGTAAGACAAAAGGCTCCTATTTCTCTCCACTGACTGCAAAACCTAACTTTCACAGCATATTGTCCACATCGGCTCAGATGAATCCCAGCCATGACGTCTCCGGCAGAAGATCCTGTGTTTGTGACCACCCTGCTCACCCAGGCAATGGCTGCTGAGAGTGCCAGGTCTCAGCAGTGCAGGGAGCTGGCAGCACACGCACAGCCAGAGAAGCCAAAATCATCACTCAGCTCCAGGTTAGCAGACCCAAGCATTAGCACCTTGTGGACTAAAGCAGCTCCCAAGAAGGTCTGATGTCACCACGGAGCGTGTCTGAAGTCTTAACCTCTGCATGCTGCAGACAGTGCTGCTTTTCCCACTGTAAGGAACAACTAGGTTTTGCTACACAATGCTGGTCATTTCCCTCTGCAAAGAGTTAACCAGGGACAACAGACTGTCATCCTGGGAACCCTGACTAGGTCTACTGTCTCTCAAGGGAAGGGACAAGAATCACAGCCAGCTAGGACAAACCTGAAGCCTCCAAGGCCCTCAGCAGACCACCCTCAGGAGAGTCAGGCATCTCTCTTCATATCACTCTGGTCTAGCTCCCTGGTTCCTCCAAGATCCTAGCACACATGGGCATCCATTTTCCTCCTGTCTGTCTTAATAAACTTAAATATCTGATGCCAAGGCTCCCACATTGAGTCTTGAGTTAAACTAGCAAGTGCTGAGCTATTCCCACCTAAGCCTTCCTCACCTGTGTAACTTCCAAGTGCTGATGGGGTAGGACTAGCCTCCTCCTCTAGTTCCTGATGTGGCAGATATTTGAGTACTTAAGAGCCAAGAACAGTCTGCCTAGCTCTACCAAAATTACTTAAGCTGGTCGAATTAAGCAAGTGCCCCCAGAACTGGAGTCTAAACCCCATAAAACCTAGGCTGACCTGGAGATCTTAAATATTCTCTTTCTGGCTCCCTGTCTATGTGGACCTATCATCCCAACCACGGCTGTTCTTCCAAGTCTTCTCAGTGACCCTGCACACTGCAGTAACAGCGTGCTGCCACACCACCTTTTATTTCCAAGCACTTCATCATCAGAGACAGGGGAAAAAGACTCCCTCCTCCTCCCATTTATCAGAAGAAAGAAACCACTCGCCACCCTTGTATACACGCAAGTCACATCCGTATTGGTAATAAAAGTAAGAACTGAAAATGGAGAGGAGATGCTTTAGGTAACTTTCTACTCTGCAAACGTGTGTGAAAACTGGCAGTTCTGTGAACGTTTATTACAGACAGCTGATTTATTAATTCTCTATGAACGGAATTCCTGAATTGGTTTATATTACTTATTGATTTTCCCTTTTCTTCCAGCCCCTAATGAACACAGTAAGACTTCTCTTCCATGGAGAGAAGAAACGCTAATATCCAAACCAGAACTTTGCCATCTAAGTGTTAAAAGCCAAGTTCTCTTTTTGCCATAAAATGACTTGTTTTAAGGGAAAATCTCAGGGTTTTACATTTTTAATTCAAGTGATAAAAATGTTTCTATGTCACTTTTTCATCAGCAGAGTTGTGCAAAAGTTTTGCCCTAAAGTCTGTGATAAACCACATCACTGTATCAGTGTGTGTGTGTATATACATATGCATACATTTATATATATTTTCAAACAGAACCAATGGACAGCTGTTAAACAGATGCATAAGCACTTCTGCCTGTGCAGATGCAGAGTACTCACCTCAAGTGCTGGTTAAAATAGCATGTAAATGGTTGTGAACCCACTTTCTCTTTCCAGTATTTCTGCTTGTACGTGACGTTCTCAGAGTTCTCCTGATCATCTCTTGCGCAGGGAGGGATGTACGAACACTGCCAACACATCGCAAAATAGAGTTACTTCTGCGCTAAAGAACGCAGGGCATCACTTTCTCTACATTTTTCTCATAGTATCAGTGTGACTGAAATGGGCAAAGAATAATAAGTACCAGCTCCAACGAAACAAAAAGGAAAAGTTAGTGAACTTTAATTCAATTGCTAGTTACTTCCTGTAGTTACTGGCAAAGAATATGCCAGCATTCAGAAACAAAATAAAAGCTTTACCATGTTTTGTTCCATTATCAAGCCAACCTGCCACGTAACACTTGGGCTTTTTGCATGATTAATGTAAAAATTATCACTTAATTTTGACGTATTTGTAGCCAGCTGCATGGATTGGATTTTAATTACTTCCTATTGTCAGTGAGGCATGTAATCACAAGTTTTGTTTAGCATCGTGCTAATAAATAACCCAAATATTCCAGCAAGCTCTTCCAGATGACAGAATATCTGTTATCTGCCAGCAAAAGACAGGTATTTGTCCACTGTTGCAACAGGGCGAAACAAGCACAGAAAGGTCAAAGCAGGAAGGTTCAGCATCTGCTTCTGCTGTGTAGAAGCCAACAAGGGTTGAGAGTACAGCTGAGCTGTCAGCAGATCTCACCCTCAAATAGCTGCTTCAAAGCCCAGAAAGATCAAGGAAGGTTTCTCCCCCAGCTCGGTGAGATTCCACTCTGGGTCACACACAACACACATATCTCATTTCCAAATCTCCTCTTTGACACTTCTCCCAGCCACAAGGGAGTGAAACAAGAAAAAAAACAAATAGTCCACTGAACCCAGTGTTGGCGGCATCAGGATCTAAGAGCCCAGGAATGATCCCTCCTACTGTTACAAGGCATCCGTATGGGAGATCATTACAGGAGATGTTGAACGAAACTGAGTAATGCAGCTTAACTGATCCTTGGATAACATAAAAGCTTTTCACCCTGGAAAATCAGGGACATCAAGGCTCAAGGTGCACACGCACAGATTTTTAATTCCTTTGAAACTGGAAGCTGCAAGCAGAAAAAAATTGACTATGAAGGCAGCTAAAAAGCCTCCTGCTTAGGTAGGAGGAGGAAGCTGGAGGTTCAGGGTGTGGGAAGCCCATAAGGGGATCCCCACATATGATCACAACATGAGTTTATTCACATTATCCTGAAGACAATAACAAGGAGAGAGACAGCCCCTCTAACCTGAAAATTAAGATCACAGTGACTTACTGTGCCTAATGAGTGCTTTCTCTCCATCTTCACTTGGTGAGGTTTCACAGGGGTCTGCCATGCTCCCAGCCACACTCTATATGCGGGCTGTACGGACCTACAAATCCATCTCCACCGTACAACAGCTTGAAACTTTGCCATTCCACGGGGATGGGAGAAAACTCAGGATTTTATTGGCATGAACATCTAGAATGTGACCACTTCTTTTCAGCACTTAAAGCTGCTGCCTATGGCTTCCAAGCTTCAGACTGAAAGAATCTGTAAGGTCTTGGGTTTGCTTCCAAGCTGAAACTTGACTTTTTTGTATGTGAAGGCCCCCATTATCACATAGTTCCACTTCTGGTGTTGCCAAGCCACAGAGCTCCCTTCAGATCCCTGTCCAGATGACCCTAAACAAGGATTATCCCACTGTTGAAGACAAATGACAGAAACAAGCAGCACCACCACTCTGCTTCAGGAAACAGAATTCAAGACTTATTACATGCAGTTATTTTCATCTTAGATAATATTCCTTGGCTGGCAATGTTTTGGTTTGGTTGTGTGTTTTGGAAGCATCAACCACATTCCTGTTTCCTCGACATCCCCAGTGCACAAACACATCTGTTGCAGCAGCTGGATGGGTCCCTTGTTTCAAGAGGGACAGGGAACTGCTTGAGAGAGCCCAGTGCAGAGCCACAAAGATGATGAAGGGAGTGGACCAGCTCCCTTCTGAGGAAAGGCTGAAGGAGCTGGGTCTCTTCAGCTTGCAGAAGAGGAGGCTGAGGGGTGACCTCATTCATGTTTATGAATATGTAAAGGGGGAGTGTCAGGAGGACAGAGCCAGGCTCTTTTCAGTGATGTCCAATGATAGGACAAGGGGCAATGGGTACAAGCTGGAACATAGGAGGTTCCACAAAAATATCAGGAAAAACTTTTTCACTGTGAGGGTGACAGAGCACTGACACAGGCTGCCCAGGGAGGTTGTGGACTCTCCTTCTCTGGAGACATTCAAAACCTGCCTGGACGCGTTCCTGTGTGACCTACTGTAGGTGATCCTGCTCTGGCAGGGGGGCTGGACCAGATGATCTTTTGAGGTCCCTTCCAACCCCTGACATTCTGTCATTCTGTGAGTCAGCAGCTTTGGCACAAAGCCACGTGAGAGTAATGCTAGTTCTGCCCTGTCCCCGAAAGCCACAAACATGTTGCACCATCCCACCTGGTCCCCTCCTGATGCTTAGCCTAAGGTCCAGTATTCCCAGCCTTCTCTGGTCTGGAAGCCTTTCAGATCCTGATGTTGAAACTGTACCATATTCCACCAGTTGTACACACACTGTCTACATCTGACTGTAACCTACACACTGATCTTTCCCAAGCCCCCAACTTCTAGGTGCATTCTTGCAATATAGCGATACAAGAGAGTAGAAGAAAACAGGCTTTATTCAGAGTCTCCCAAACCAACTACTACTACTATACAAGACAGCTAGGCAGCAATATGTGTTCTTCTGCCTAAATTTCCTTTGCGATCTCAAAAACTCCTTCTCTTCCTGTGGTACAAGCTCCAGTATGTAACTTCTCTCCTGCAAAACATTTCTTCCTCGTGGCTGAGCCTATTCCTGCTCTCTGCTATGAAACTGTGATCACTCCACAACTCTTCTGCTGGCAAAACTTTCTCTGGATCCTTCGGAGACCTTCCATCTCCCCAAAATATTACATGAATCCTTCATAGACTTCACAATCTGATGAACCATTATTTATCCCCATCCTTAGTTTCAGAGTTAGAAACAACTGCAGATCTCTTTTCCTAAGAGATGTCCATCTGAATGGACAAGTAGCAAGCATTAACAGTCTCCAAGGACAGGTCCATCACAGAGGACTTCACAAATTTTCACACCAATTTCCACACTTTTAGCTCAATTTTTTCAGGGAAGGGATTTTTCTTGGTTTGGAAGATGCAAAGGGGACCACAGACAGCTTCCCTGATCAACACATCCATCTTTCCCCATGCCAAGGCAAGACGGTGCATGGGAGTACTGCCAGTATCTACAAGAGGGACACCTAGAAGGTGAGGACAACAGTGAGTATGCTTTTCATAACTCAAACTTCACATCGCTCTTTGCACAGAGTAATCTCAATGACAGCTGACAGGAAACACACTGGATTAATTTCCATCTCTTCATCTTCATGTGGAAAACACAGAAGAGACGTTGAGGGTCTTGCCATAAATCAATGGGACATCATAGCTTGAGCCTGTTTAGGATTAACAGTCTTGAAGAGAGGAGTGGTCCCTACCCACGGCAAAATCATCATCATATGAATCCCAAGGGTCACCCTGGAACATCTCCTCAATATGATGAAGGCCTTGAGCCACAGTGAACACCCAAGATCCAGCCCCAATGTGGACTTATCCCCTGCTGCACAAACACCAGAGCTTGCTCACCTCCCCAGGATTCCAGCATGGTTCCCACCAACCTAACTTTCATTTTGGCCTTTTCTGATCCATGCAGGCGATAGATCTTTCTTTTCTCAGCCCCTCAAGAACGCTTACTGGGGACTTTGCTGGATCAGTTGGATCTCCCCCCAGAGCACAGTCAGCAGGCGGATAGAAAGGAATCATAACCTGGCAACCTTTTCTGCCATGAGTTGGTGGATGAACGTGAAATGAACTCCCACTTTGTCAACAGGCAGTTTCTGAAAGGTTAATTCCACAGTCCTTCCCCACAAGACACGTCATGAGATCTCACCATCAAAACATAAACAAGTGCCAAGTGTTCGAAAGCAAGCTAGAACGCTTTGTGCTCAATTGTAACTTGTGCAGTGACATCCGTTTTCAGTGGAAGGGTCCCACTCTGTATTTCTTTGATGCTTTTTTCTCAAACAAATTACAACAAAGTTGGAGGATAGACATTCAGAATAAATCTAATGGAGTGGAGGGCTTTTCAGCAGGTCTATTGGTACATGGTGCTGAAATCACACCTCCTACACTGTCATTGCAATGATAAAATTATATGTAATTCAAATAAAGTCACAATTACATAGCTCAAAATCAGTATCAGGCTAATAATACTCCCCCTTCAATCAAAGCCAGTGTTCCGATAGACAACTCAGGATTCGATTCAGTAAAAATGTCAATGAGCAGATAATAAACCTTTACACTGAAGATTTTTAAGGTCAGTATCTGTGTTTGTTACTGGATGCTCCCACTCCAGTGTGTCTGCAGATGCCTGGGAAGTTTCCAAGTCCTTCTGAACACTTCACCAGAGCAGATATTCTTTCATATCCTGGAGAAGGGACAGAGACAGGAACTCTTGGACATAGTCAACTTCCAGGTCACATTTCATGCTTTTCAAAGACCAATTCTTGGCTAATTCAGTCATGTTTTTATGAAAAAAGAACAACAAAAAACACAAAACAACCCCCCAAAAAAGCAGACTTGGTAGGCTGTGAGGGAGGCTGTCTCAAGGCTGGAAGACAATGTCTACAAGATGAGACCAAGAGAGTCTCAAATGCAAACAGACATAAGGGCCCAAAGTAGAAGCAAGTCAGCCCATCAGAAGACAAATGGAGGGCACTAAGAAACAAGTCTCCAGCCTCAGTCTCTAAGCACTTGTGGAGGACCATCCTCCTAGCTGCAGGTGAACTACAGGACACAGCAGGTACCATTTGGAAAGGCTACAGCTGTGGCAAGAGATGGGTGGGAAGATTCACTCCATTTATACAAAAAAATATCCCCTCCCACGTGACTGTACCAAGGAAGCTGGAGCTCCTTGTCTGGTTTTCACCTGCATCCGTCAGCACAGACAAACCCAGCAGGAGTGACCAAATCCACAACCCCTCACAGAGGCTCAAGGCAGTGAGGGGCACCCCAGATAAGGTGGGAGGGCGGTGAGACTCATGTGCTGCACCTGGGGCTGCTTCAGAGGAATCGCTAGACAGCATCTGCAGAGCTTACCCGTCACCAGCACCAGCTCAAACACGGATCTGAGGCTTCATCAAATGCACCAGACCTTCCCAATTTTATAGTAGGTATAATTGGTATTAAACCTCCTCTGTTGTGTGTCATATTTAAGAGAGTCCAAAAAAACCAAAACTCTATTTACAAGTGCTCCAGAGAGATAACAGCGTATCATCTTGCCAGGCTGAGCGGTTACAGAAATGGGGTGCTGCTGCACAGCTGCCAACATCAGGCTCACCAGTCACTCCCCTAAAATTTTCTTCATCAAAACAGCAGGCAAGATCTTCCAGCCCTACACTTTCAGTAGAAAGGGAAAAGTAAAAAGCCATAAAGTATATCTTCTTAGCAGCTGGCATACTCCCTTATCCTTTTACCCAACCAAACCTATAGCCTTGCCTCTGCACTCGCTCTATTCCCTGGCAATGCACTCGATGGCCAGAACGATAGCGACAAATTGACTTTGGAATTAATCGCCCTTAAGCCTTATCTCAGAGATGATTATTACTATCAAGGCAGCTGAAGAAAGGCTACCATCCCTCCACTGAAATTCTTTCCTCCGAGGCAACAATTAAATAAAAAATAAAAAATAAAAGAAATCCACAAATCACTCAGACTGAACATGAATGTAATCGTGCCCAGTGCTTTATATATACATTTCTGGATTAAGTCTGACCCAGCTATATAATCTTTTAAGAGCTAAAATGAATCCTGAGCTGCACAATGATGTGATTATCTTAGGAAGCAAAAGAGGAAAAAAAAAATAATTTCTTTTTCCCGCAGCTAAACCTCACTAGAACAGACAGATTCATAGCTGCTGATGTGTTTATACGCCAGCCCACTCTACTATAGAAAGTAGAATATTTTTAGTCCAATACACTGGGGATTTTTGGAGGGGAGTGAAGCTGCCAACTGATTCAGTATTGTTTCCTGTTGTAAAGAACCTGAACTATGCTTTTTCCACACTATTGATTTACCAGAAAGAATTGGCAGCCCACACAGAGAAGCAGCTAAAGAAATATAAAACTTGAAGACTGTTGAAAACAAAATTGGTCATTTTTTTTCCTTATGGTTAGTTGGAACTGATTAGTATGTTGTACGTCTCATTGCACAAACTCAAGTGAGTGTGCTGCAAGAAGGTGATGGAAATGGGAAGGGTTAAATGGCTCCTTAAGTGTTCATTCATAAATACATACTCGATCCCAAGTATTAAATCCAGTAGATTGTTACCCTGTTGGTAGGACTAATTTATTTCAGTATCAAATCCTGAAAACTTGTAAAGACGTCAACACTTTGGGACAAAAATTAAAAGGACAATATAACTGTTCAGCTGCACAGACATTAAACTTGGGAGAAGGGAAGAAAGTGACAGCTATACATACCTCCTTCCTTTAAAACGATACGTTTTCCTAATGAGACCTAAACAACTTTTGACTTTTGTATTGGTTTTACATAAGCTCCGTAAGGTAAATAAATGGAGCACATTTTTTCCCTGTTGTTTTCCACTTAGTTAAATTCAATTACTACCAGAGAATGCAGTTACATCAAAAAATGCACCCTTTCTGCTTGGTCTCATCTAGTAAATCGGATTCAGTCCTCAGCAATAAATATCTCAGGGTAAGCAGCCCACACCCAGAGATGCGAGGTACAAGGCAGATAAAATGAATTGTATTTCTTAGGGCATGCAAGTACAATGTGCTCTCAACACACAGTCCTGTGCTTCCTTATTAAGTAAAAATAGGATCCTGAGCAATATTTATGGGCATCACTTCTGAAGTTCTGTGTGCCTCCCTACAGAAATTGCAGCCTAGGGGTTCCTGGGCAGGTGCAGTCCTTCTCTTCCCACCAGACTTTCAGAAAGGCAGGAGAAGGTGAGACTAAGAAATAAAAGCAAAAGCAGACACTTCGGCTACTCAGAGAGATATGTGGTCACAGCCCATCTTAAAAGCCTCTGCTGAAACCAAGGATGCTGCAGGAGTTGCTGATGGCACAGCTCACCACCCACCTCCCACCCCTGCTGGAGATGGCCACAATGGGACCTTCGGGCCATGCTCAGGGACAGCCACGCTGCACCCTCTGTGAAAACACCGCATCCTCACCTGTTTTCAAAAGGGCATTTCACCAGCTACCCCTAGACCACCTGAAGATAGAGAAAGAGATTTAGAGAAGTCTGGGCGGCTGGGTGCCCGTGGTGCCCCTCTCCATAACCACTGCTGTCTCTGTGGGGAGCCTGGCAGCAGCACCCCAGGGAAAGGTGAAGTTTGCAAAGCTCCCTCACAGGCCGACCTCTCATCCACTTCGCTCTCAGGCACCATCCAGCATTGCAGCTTCATTGCTCATCGCTTCTGAGTGGTGCCAGCAGTTTAATCCAAATCCTGTCAGACTTACCTGCTCTGCTGATTTTTGCTCCAAACACCCTTCCAAACCCACAGGTTTCTAAGGGGAAAAAAGCAACCTCTAAACCCCAAGCTTGCAACTAAATCCACCTTCCAAGGGACAGAATCACACTGGTGTAGCTATGGCTGCAGAGATGTGAGGCTGCACATCCCAGACTGGGCACACAAATCTGATCCCCAGCCCCTGCACAAGGATCCCTTAGCATTTGACTCTTGGCACTGCGCTACATCCACGTCTCAGTGGAAGACTGAATTTACTTCTGCAATACACTCCACATTTCAGGAGGAAGGGTGGGGATTTTGCCACATATTCTATTTTCTGGAAGCCACCTAAAAAAATCTCCACCACACAGGCAGCATGCTGCCAAGGGTGTCTTTACTTAGCATGAAACGGAAAAGGACAAAGCAGAATAACTGCCTTTAAAAAAAGGGAAAAGAAAACACAAGTTACACATTGCCTTCAGACTATCCTACTTTGCTAGAAGATGCAACTTCAAAGCCACTTCTACCAGGTCTGTTTCATTGTGAGTGGTGGAGAAGTTTAAGAATCAAAACAGCACCGAGGAACTTCCGTTTCAGCGCAGCTCTCTCCCCATCACCCTGTCAGGAGCAGCAGCTCCATTCAAATTTCACCTTGTGCTTTTGGGGAGCTGCTCTGGGAAGCCCCTCGCCCACTGTGACATGCTGCACAACAGCACTGGTCACAGAATCACAGAATTGTTGAGGCTGGAAAAGATCTCTCAGATCCAAGTCCAGCCTATGTCCCAACACCAT
>NW_009723202.1:86997-87471 GCF_000703405.1 Apaloderma vittatum
GCCCCCACCCAGCCTCTCCTTAAACACCTCCAGGGACGGTGACTCCACCACTTCCCTGGGCAGTGCATCCCAGTGCCTGAGCACCCTCTCCTTGAGGAAGGGCTGCCTGAGATCCAACCTAAACCTTCTCTGACGCCGTTACCGCTCGGGGAGGCGACGATTTCTCCCTCCTCAGCCTCGCCGGCAACAGGAATATCTCCCTGGCTTCCTACCGGCGTCCCAGGGCTGCCGGCGGGGCAAAACCCCTGCTCATCGGGCTGACCCCAGTCCGGCGAGAGAGGTAATCCGGGACTGGGGCTGTTCAGGGAAAAGAAACAGAAAAAAAGATCTACACAGTGTGTGTGTATGTATATATATATATATATATATAGTGTTACACTATAGTGTTATACATATATTGTTATGATATACATATAGTGTTACACTATACGTACAGCGTTATACTATGCATATAGTGTTACTATACTACACTAT
>NW_009723203.1:0-42065 GCF_000703405.1 Apaloderma vittatum
GTCCAGGTCCCTCTGCAGATCGACACTCCCCTCACCCAGCTTGGTATCATCTGCAAACTGACTAAGGGTAGATTCAATCCTCTTATCCAGGTCATCAGTAAAGGTACTGAACAGGACTGGGCCCAGTACTGATCCCTGGGGGACACCACTGCCCAGCAGACACCAACTGGATGCAACACCATTCACCACCACTCTCTGGGCCTGGTCATCCCACCAGTTTTTTGCCCAGTGAAGGGTTTAACCATCCAAGCCTTGGGCTGCCAGCTTTTGCAGGATGATGCTGTGGGAGACTGTGTCAAAGGCTTTGCTGAAATCGCGGCAGACCACATTCACAGCATTTCTCTTTATCCACTAGGTGGGTCACCCAGTCATAGAAGGAGATGAGATTGGTCAAGCAGAACCTTCATTTCCGAAACCCACGTGATTCCCTGGTTGTCTTCTACATGTGACTTGATGGCACTCAGGATGATCTGCTCCATAACCTTACCAGGCACTGAGGTCAGTCTGATAAGCCTATAGTTCCCTGGATCCTTCTTCTGGCCTTTCTCATGGATGGGCATCACGTTGGCCAAACTCCAGTCATCTGGCACCTCCCCAGTTAGCCAGGATTGATGAAAAATATGGAGAGCAGCTTAGACAGTTCTGCCAGCTCTCTCAGCACCCTAGGATGAATCCCATCTGGGCCCATGGACTTGTTGGGATCCAGCTGGTACAGCAGGTCACTATTTCCTCCTGGATTACAGGAGGGATATTTTGCTCCTCATTCCTATCTACAAACTCAGAAGCCCAGTTGCCCAGAGGACAGCCAGCCTTCTTGGTAAAGACTGAGGCAAAGAAGGTATTAAGTACCTCAGCCTTTTCCTTATCTTCCATTACTATGCTCCCTCCCTCATCCAATAAAGAGCGGAGATTTTCCCTGACCCTCCTTTTGTTATTAATGTATTTATAAAAGCATTTTTTGTTATCCTTTACAGAGATGGCCAAATTAAGTTCTAACTGAGCTTTCGCTTCTCTGATTCTCTTTCTGCACGACCTTACAATATCTTTAAATGCTTCCTGATTCACCTGCCCCTTTTTCCAGAGTTGATATACTCTTTTTTTCCCCTGAATTCTGCCAAAAGCTCCTTGTTCAACCACATTGGCCTTCTTCCCCGATGGCTCATTTTATGGCACATAGGGACGGCTAGCTCCTGTGCCTTCATAATTTCATTCTTAAAGTAAGCCCATCCTTCCTGGACCCCTTTGTTTTTAAGGGCCAATTCCCAAGAGATTCTTTGAACCAGCATCCTGAATAGTCCAAAGTCATCCCTCTGGAAGCCCAAGGTAGAGGTTTTGCTGGCAATCCTCCTAATTTCAACACATATTGAAAATTCTATCGTATCATTGTCGCTGTGGCCAAGGCGACCTCTGACCACCACACCTTCCGCCAGCCCTTCCCTGTCTGTAAACAGTAGGTCTATCAGGGCACTGCCCCTGATATTCTCACTGACCAGCTCACAACCAGGAAGTTGTCATCCATACATTCCAGAAACCTCCTGGACTGCCCTCTCTCTGCTGTGTTGTACTTCCAGCAGATATCTAGTAAACTGAAGTGCCCCATGAGAACCAGGGATAGTGAACACGAGACATCTCCAAGTTGTTGAAAGAATGCCTCGTCAGTATCTTTATCCTGGTCAAGTTGTCTGTAGCAGACTCCCACTAGGATATCAGTCTCATTGGCCTTCCCCTTTATCCTTATCCATAAACACTCTACCTTGGTGTGCCTAACATTTAATTCTAGGCAGTCAAAGCACTCCTTAACATATAACGCTACACCACGACCTCTCTTTCCTTCCCTATCCCTTCTAAAGAGCCTGTAGCCATTCATTGTGGCACCCCAACTATGCGAATCATCCCACCACGTTTCTGTGATGGCAATTATATCATGGTTCCCCTGGTTGTCGCCACTCTCTAAGTACTGGTACATGGTAATAAAGTCACTCCTGAGCCTTCTTTTCTCAAGGCTGAACAAATCAAGTTCTCTCAGCTTTTCTTCATATGGCAGATCTTCTGGTTTTTTACTTATCAAGCAGTAGCAAATTCTAAGGAAATATAGTTATCTCAGCCTCCATAATTTGCTAATATAGTGCTCTCCATCGCATCACTACTAAAATGTCGAATTCATATATGTTGAGGCTGAGAATATTTCTTGATAAAAATTTGAGGCAATGGACTGTGAAGGTTATATAATTGAGATGAGGAAGACAAAGAAGGAAAAGAAAACAACTTCAGTTAGATAGGGTAAAGTAAAATTTCGATTTAAAACAATTTTTGCCAAACTCACAACCTCAAAAATCATACTTACGCCCACCAGAATTTTGATAGATATAACCTGTGATAGATACATCTTAAAAAGTCATATGTCAGAGCTTGTTAGTATTTTAGAATAGTAATGGATTATTTTTTAATTCTATGAATGAAGTAAGGTAGCAACAGTTCTGTGTATTTCATATACATTTTGAAAAGCCACGTATAAGCAACTAATACCGGGACAAACAAGGGCATTTTCAGACCAGCTTCTCTTCAAAAGCACTTTTCCTCCTGATCTGATGAAACCAAGACCAAACAAGCCTGTAGTCCCAGAAATTTTCAAATGTTATAAAATAACCATGAATCCAACATCACTTTGATATGACTGCCTTTTGTAGACGTGTTAGATTATGGAATAATCTAAGAGATTATGGAATAATTCTTCTTTGGTTTTTCTCATAAAAGATAAATTAAACTTGTGAAATAACTAATAAGTTTTTAATCTACATGTCACAAATATTATTTAAATATGATGTTAACCTTATGGAGATTCTATAGGTAATATAACGGCTTGGTGTCATCTGGCAAGAAAATTTCTGTCAAAGACTTCTCATATCACAGTGGGAAGATATTCAGAGGCTCATGTAATTAATAGCAAACAGCAGGCCAAAGTTTCAATCAGTATCTATGTTTAAAGTGTTTTATACTGTGCTAGGACACAAATTCAGTTGCATGCCAAGTGATTGAACAAAGGATCACACTCACATAGGTTTTTGAGCTATCCCATGAACGCCTGCAAGGAGAGTGTCTGAGCTCATATTTTGCTCATAGATCCAGGAATAGTTACAATTGTCCATCAGCCTGCAAGGGGCGTGTACCTGTGTTTTTACAATTATATACATATACTGAAGCAGCAGACAGGTGGGATGTGATTCTATGCTACCCTGAGAAGGTCATGGATGTGGCTTAAATTCCCAAGCAATAAGCACTTGAAGATTGTCACTGTGAATGAATGCAGAAAAAACACATAGGCATGGCAGCACAATGTAAGTCTCCTAGTTTATGTTTCAAGAAACGCATATGTTCCCAAGAAGACTTACATCCTCTATTTTGCTCTCAGGTGTGAGGCATAACCAATATACACTATTAAAATTAAACCACCTCATTTGCCAAATGCTAGCCACAGAATCATGAAAGCAAAATATGCAATTAATATCACAGTCAGAATGGCTCAAATTATAGGAAATACAAAAATGTTGACATTTTAGGAAATGTTGAAATCTAAATTTAAATTTATTTTAGAAAATTCTGGTTCAATGGCTACTGGGTTTTTTTCAGTCTTTGTCATTTTCCTTTTTGTGCTGGATTCCCTGTCTATTTCTTATTTCTTATCGACTATTGCAGTCGTCCCTTTTGCTGAGCTGACACTCAAGTCCTGTTTATAGAGCATGTTAAATGCAGTTTGAGGTGGTTACTTCATAGAAGACAAGCAGATGATAAATGAACCCCAATTTGCATGAAGCAGCACTGTTTCCCTCCTGAATCAGAATTTCAAGGACTGTGACTTTTATTTTCCTTTATTTAAAACTGAAGAAAAAAATCTGTCTCGCATTTTAAAAAATCTGAGAAAGTCAGAAACATACGACAATATGCAGTTCAGTAGAAAATATAATGGCACTGTCATAAGTTTTATTGTGATTGATGTTTAAAATGTTCAACAGCCCTCAAGTTGAATAATTCAATTGTAAACCCCATTTTTTAATAATTTTGGTCCCAAAGTTATCCAAGTTTGTCATCTAGCCAAGCATTCAAAATGTTAGCATGAAAATTTAATGATCAATCACAAGATGGTAACACAAAGTCCTCAGAAAGATCATTGAAATTAACGTTCATAGAACAAACCAAAGACGTAATTGATTTCTGTGAACCAATCTGGCCACACAATCTGGTAAACAAAAAAGAAAGGATATAAACTTCTCAGCTAGTATTTCATAAGAATAATTCAAGCCTGTTTATGCACAAAATATATATAAGGCTGGAGAAAATGAGGAAGAACAATTAAGCAAATGAATCCCCACCTCTGCAGCGCTGGCTGACCTAAGCCTATTGCTAAACCTGGGCATCTGTTCTGATGAGCGCTGCATTCAGAAGAGTGATACGTGCAGCAGCTTTCGTCGCCTGCATTTCATCAAGTAAATACTGCAGGTGGTGTAATCAGCAGAATTAATTCGGTTAGACTCCGTAAGAGACTGCCAAAAAACTGTGCTTGATGCTTCACTTCTTCGCCAGCCTTTCCAGCAAGTATGTCGCTAGTGCTAAGTGGTTTGAGGGGCTGCTGCTGCTGCATGAGAAGCCATAAGAATATGCTGAGCTTTGTAAATGTGTCCATTTTATACAGTCCATGAAATTCACACTAATTGATCTGCAAGGAAAAGTAGCTCCCCCTTCCATTACCCTGTCTTCCAAGTGCCTTTTAGGAACCAGCAAAATCGATACGTTTCTGTAAATAAAATGCAAACTACCTCTGCGTGGTTATAAATTTGATAAAAAGCTGGCAAATTTAAACTAATAACACTTTAATAAAAACATATCCATATATCAGTAATTATTTCCCCATGGCCACATTTAATTTCAGAGAAAATAATATACCTGTGAAAATAAATGCTTTATCGTTACTGTTACATGAGGGTTTTGCCTCTACCATTTACTGTTTCCTAAATGCATTTTTGTTTTGTTACTTTAATTATATTTCAGTCATGTTGAAAAAAGACTTACAAACATGCATGAACAGATTCATAGACAATCATTCAGCGGCTGCAGCTGTTTGGGTTTATACTATCCCAAGCTGTCCCAGGCTATGACGACGTGGATCTGTCTGAGCTCGGTTCTGCATACCAAGTCCTGCACTCAGCAAAAATTTGTAGCCTCACTCTCTATGTCCCATGTTTTCTGTAGGAGAAGCTTAGTCCTTGTAGACTGGAGACTTGGCCCATTTTTCCAAGCCTGAAGTTAGTCAAGGTTAAATGAAACACTTTTCCATGTAAAACTGACTATCGATAAGCCCCCCTGTGGCCTTTGGGCAGCGTATGGAGCATGTGCTGGTTGCATCTACCAGTCCCTGGAGCAGGCCATGACCTATGGTGACTAGTTCATTGCCTCTGGCTGTCCCAGCCCATGTGGCCACATTGACTGAATACTGCTTTTGAGTCTTTTCTTCACTTTGGGTCACCATCCCTGGAGATGTTTAAAAGACATGTAGATATGGTGCTTAGGGATTTGGTTTAGTGGTGGATTTAGCATTGCTGGGTTAACAATTGGGCCTGATGATCTTAAAGGTCTTTTCAAATCTAAACAATTCTGTGATTCTATGGTTCTATGATTTTGCAAGAGATATTGCCAGCTCATCTCTACTGTGTCCAGTCAAGAGATTAATGTCTTGCAACCAAAAAGCAATCTGTTATACCACAACTGTTCCTTTGCAACCTTTGTTACCCATCATGAAGTACTGTTGGCTTTCAGAAATGAAAAATCCTGTCAGGTATTTTTATTTTTATTTTAGATTCTCTTATCTATCTTTTCACTCTTCAAGTCTCCAGCAACTATCCCAGTTTAACATTCAATTTGCATCCATTTGTAGCTGAAGAAGAAATTATCTCTATATTTTCTGTATTTTCAGTATATGATAAGTCTGCCAGGTGCCTTTTGACCATGGCACTAATCAGTTTATGGGAAGTTTCAGCCAAGGCTGGCCTTTCATAAATAAAGTTATACAGTTTTTATATATATGGACAGAGGCCAAAACCACCTTCTTTCTTTGGGCAAATGGCATTTTGGTTTTGCTCATGCCCACTAATACACGAGCCACCAATCTGCAATGTTGGCTCTATTTTGTTAAGAAAATTATTCCAAACTGCCCCTCGAATTGTTTACAGCCAGTTTAATTCTGTTACAGTACCTCAGCAGGATTAAAACCCTAAGCTCTCTATTAAGACTTACAGTCCATGAACACTGAACAGTTTTACACATCAATGCTTTTAAAGTGCTATGGTGAGCTCCATAACGGACAAATAACTTGCTGGCTTCATTTCTCTCCTGTGCATTTAATTTCCAATACACACTATGTAAACGTGTTTATTCAGTTGTGCATCTGACGGTTTTAGAACTGGCACCTTTTTAAAACTACCAGTTGCTATGTTTTCACCACTTTTCCTGGAGGGGAAATCTTAATTCATACTATGAATTTGTTGAATTTTTTAGTGACGTAAATGAACCCAAATGGTGGTCCATTGAAATGGTGCTTTCCAAATAAAACATAACTCAATTTGTGCTCTGGTTTCATAATGTAACCAACCTGAGCCCTGGTGATAATTTAGGCAGCATAAATGGCAGGAGGACCTGAGTCCTCCATAATTTTCCCTCTGTAAGTATTGTAATAATAATAATTAAAAAAAGATAAAATAGCTTGGAAGATTATTTTGTTTTGGAAGTTATATGGACCAATCCTAGTATTAGGAAGTGTTCTTTTTTTATGTTATCTTTCTTAGAAGAAAAAAAAAAAGGAAGAGGAGAAGTCTTGTAAAGGCATAAATTATGAATCTGTGGTAGGACTATAGTTTCACTGGCATTTAGTGCTTTGAAAATTCACCTATGTCCTGAAAAACATGAACTGCTCTTCCAGAAGCTTACCTTCTTAAAGAAAGAGCAAACAGACACACTTAAACCTGGTACTATTTCATTTAGCTGATAATGCTACAAATTTAATGCCTTTTTAAGTCTTTTGCCTCGTGGCCTATATTGCAGAGAAACTAGTGCACAATGTTTGTTTTAGTTTATCACCCTGCAATAACAATCAAGTATCTGCAAATTTTATCTTCTACTTACACTGCCTTTTTTGGCACCAGGGACAGCCTGTATATGTATATGTGTATGTGTATGTATATGTGTATGTGTATGTATATGTGTATGTGCATATTTCAGCATAAGTTAGTGACAGTTTCACTTGCTTGTATACTAAATATTCGTATCATGCCTTGCAGGAACACTTTCCATTGCTCCTATGAAGAATCCCTCAGTCCTCGTTTGTGCATCCTACACTGTAAACACTCACAAAGCCACGAAGAACAGTTTTTGTTCTGGCATCTTTTTTCATATGATGCATGCAGGTTTGGCATATGCTGTATATATGGTTTTCCACAGCCCTCTAGGGGGGAGTATTTTCAGCCTTGCTGTTACACACATATTTTATTTGTAGTTGTCTTGTGTCCTGTTCATTGTGGTCTTCCAAAGCCTCGTGAGGTTCCAGGCAGGTCAGGTGGACTCAGAATTTCTTCAGTGAGGTCATGAGGTTAGAGTTCAGAAATCAGGGCCAGTGCCAGGGAGTGGTGACCTGGTGATAGAACTCCATCTCACAGGTAGGTCATAGAATCACTTGAGTTGGAAAAGTACTTTGAGTCCAACCCTTAGCTGAAAAAAAAAAAAAGTAAGAGTGTATATCACAGATGTGATAATCTTGATGCCTGTTAAATTAGAACATTAATCACCCTCATTAGCAGCAGTCTGCCTTACTTTTCTTTCCAAATTCTAATGGCTTCCTAAGTGATTATTTCTGAATCTTCCAATAGTTTCTTTGTGGAAGACTTACTGGTCAAATGAGAACTCTGTAGTAAAGATATCTACAACAGTGTTAGTCACTTAGGCTATGTAATCAATTACAGAAAATAGGTACTTCTAGGGAGCACTTCAACATCGCCTGAAGTGGATTTCTAAAATAGACTAATCATGTTCCAGAAGATCATACATCTTTTCAATGGCTACAGAGGAGTCTGTACAAATTGTTCAGGAAAAAACAGTAGTACTCTAGGTATCTGAAGCCAAATTAAGATTATTACTAGCCTTTAAATTTTCCCAGATTTCTGTGAAGGACTCAGCAAAATCTAGTGCTTAGCCTTACATCAGTAATGAGTTCTTTCATGTTTTCAGTTTTGGTGACACCTGTGGCATGGAGGTGCAGCATGGAGTGCTGTTTAATTTCTCTCCAGCTGTGCTTCACTCTTCAGAGAATAATTTTGTTGTATCCTTTCTGTGCCCAGTGTTCAGTAATCAGGTGGTGTCGGAGAGATTTGCATCAAATATGTTGTTCTTGATGTGGCCCAACCAACTGAACACAACAATAGTAAGACCTATAATCCCTCTGGGGAAAAGCAAAGTCTCTGGACCCTTTTGCCCGCCTGTACTATTGACAGTCTGGTCCTAAGGCTTTACAGGAGTGGTGACCCCTGAGTTTGTAATGACTTCAGTATAAGTGAACTTGCTGGGGAAGCTGTGAAGGTGCCGAGACCCTTCCCTGCTGAGTGGACTGAAGGTTTTTCTGCCCAGAGAAAAGAAAGTAAAAAGGGTTGCCCTTTCTTTTTTTTCTGCTGCACCAGCAACAGAACAGCAATATGCTAACTATCTAGAGCATGAGCAGTCCAACTAACTTCTTACTCTGCTGGAAACATGACAAAAAAAGGGGGAAGAATGCTCCAGAATACAAAATAAGACACATGGTCTGTTAAAAAAATATTAGCAGCAGCAAATCACTCTAAGAGGCAGTTAGGGTCTAGCAAAAAACCCTGAAACTACTAGAGGAAGCTAAATTACTGATGCAGTTCCAATTTTATGTGTGTACAGTTGGGTGGGCCTTCAAAATAGAGGGCCAGAGTCTTCCCTAAATTTATTTAGGTAGAGATGCCAGTAGTGAATTTAGGAATCAATCAGCAGTCAGTGCAAGCCAGTCCGAATGTAATGTTTATATTGAATTTTCTGTAGGAGGCAGAGGTAAGATGAGGTTGAGGGCTCTCTATCTCCTCTAATTTAACTGTTGGAAGACTCTTGATGTGATGCATCTATGAATAAGGTGGATGTGATGCTTAGAAGCAGAAAGATATTAAAGATATTGTATTGTGCAAGCACCTGATTAGGATTCCCATCTGAATAATGTATTTCTCTTTGACCTGCGTTTAAATCATAGAATCATAAAATCACAGAACCATTTGGTTTGGAAAAGACCATTAAGATTATCAAGTCCAACCATTAACTTAACATATGTCCACCACTAAACCATGTCCCTAAACACCACATCTACACATCTTTTAAATGCTTCCAGGGCTGCTGATTCAACCATTTCCCTATTGGGAAAAGCTGAGACAGGGAGCGTTTTCCCACTTCTGCTACCAAGGCCCAGTTTCAGTTTGTAGTGTTATAATTCCAGTAGCTATAAGCAGTCTTTCTGCTGCGGGAGCAGCAGACTCTCATAGGGAATAAAGTGTTGAAATTTGTGACAATAGTCTTTGCTTTACTGCAATGAGGTAAATCATGACAGTTATACTGGATATAAAGCATGACACAAGTACAAGCTATCACTGATGCTTGCAAAGAGGCCGACTTCTAAATCAGCATCAAATGGTTAGAATGAGAGTTGTGTGGCTCAGACCAGAAAAGGTGTCACTGGATACTAGGACATCATGGACACTATTGGAGAACGGCAGATGAATAGAAAAAGGTTGGGAATTCACTTGTTGGTGGATGGAGAAGAAACTGAGGAAACTTTAGGGAAGGTCACTGCGCTATCAGGTGTGCAATGGGAGCTTTTAGAGGACAGAATAGAGTCTCTTTTTTTCACACATAACTGAGCCTGTGCATAAACCATAGATGCCACAGTAACCTACTCTGATGATGACTGAGGTGCTCAGCAGAGCTCAACATCTCCAGGCACCTGATCTGACTAGGCAAGCTGCAGAGGACTGCTTTCTTATTATTTTAACAAGAATTCCCCATCTGGATCTAATGACACATGCTACTACTTCTCTGCATAGTATTTTTTTCCTTTCCATAGGAATCTAACCAATTTCACAAGACAGTTTATTTCTAGAGTAATGCAAGCAAGCAGGAAGTGCCTGCAATTTCCTTAAAACTTCACCTGTTAAAAAGAAATTTCTGTTTCAAATTACAACACTTTGTCACACCAATCAATCCTCAAAAATACAGCACCATGTGTGGAATAACTACTTACTTCAAATGAGAAACCTTCAACTGGAGAGAAAGTATCGGAGATGCTAAAGATAAATCTCATAGCAGCGAGGGCCAGGAAAGAAATACGCAGGAAGCTCAAAAAAGGGGAAAAAGTGAAACAAATTGTGGACATGCAGTGAAACTTGTTACATTTACCAGCTGACCACAAAATCAATTCACTGTGAATTCATTTGCAGCTTATTAATATGGCAAAGAACCAGATTCTTACCACCTGAAACCTGATATAGAAAACTGCTCCTTAGAAAGTGCCTTGTCTTTCTGGGGATTTTAACAGTCATGCATATTCCTGGCATCAGCACGCTTGCCAAAGAAATTGCATTTTCTTGGACAAGTATCACTTTATAGTCTTCAATACAAATACCAGGGTCGGGTCATTCTGTGCCTTTTCTCTATTCTTTTTTCTGCTGTACCATGCACTGACAAAGCCAGAAGCAATAACTCTCTGAAATTATTAAGCAGCATTTTCTCTGGAAAAGCTGACTTAGATTTAGGTAGATAGGGCAGGGAACCAATAAAAGACTCCACAGATTGGAGTGAGCAGAAGAGCTCTGTGAAACAGGAATGGATGAAGTTAGAAGACTGATGTAAAAACACTATTTTTCTCCTTCCCTACCTTTTTAGAATGGCAGGCAAACAGAGCTGCGCAAGGGGAAAAGGGAATCAAGTACTCACTCATCTGTCAAGTGCTGGCCCTGGAATACAGGGAGGCAGGGCTGGAGTTTCTGCCTGTTAACCGTGTTGTGATCAGCTCTGCCACTGTGCTGGATCTCTGACAGACTTTTCAGGTAAGTCAAAGTGAGATCAGAATTAGCTTTATGAAACAAGGTGCTATATATATTGTCTTATACTAAGACCTCATATCTACTCTGTTATGGTCAATGTAAAAGATAAAGCAAACTTGACCAGCACTGGAACAAGAAGACATATGTATGCACAGCTTCATTTCCATTTTGCCTCCCTCTACAAAACTTGTTCCAGAAGGTGTTTCATCTTGCCATGTAAACATTACTGTCTTCATATGTCCTTAGATTAAATTTTGATTTAGAATGATTTTACTGAAATCAAGCTACCTAAAGCTTTGACCTGATTTCTCTTACAAGTTTCTAACCTTTGCAGTTTCATTAGAATAGGACTAAATGTGTGCTTCTAAATGTAAAGTTTCTGAAGCATCAGAGCAGACTGAAACACCTCTTGAGACTGAGTGGCCATCTATAAATGCTGATCCACATTCCTGGCCAAGAAGGAGCAGTATACCAACTCTGTGCTTTTCTAATCCTGCAAGCTTCCCAGCAGCAGTTCACAGCACAGGGCTGATTTGATTTTCACTGATTGCCATCTGCCTCAAGGGGCCAGCTGCTCTAGTAGCTGGAGACCAGCCAGGAGTAAAGTGGCCCTGGCCACCGTCCCCTGTGCTGATGGCAGGGCAAGGAGGTGTACAAACTACTGCAGCAACTGCCTGAAGATTTCTGAAATGGGGCAAAAACCCAGTGGCTGCCAGCTACTTTACTCTTCAGTTCTGCTTTGACCCAGCAGACTGATGCAAAACTGTCCTACGGGTTTGGTGGATTTAGCTCCATGCTTATATGCTTCCTTTCACTTCTATTGCTTGTCTTGCTATATTATAAGCAAAAGGGTGGTTGGATGTACACAAAAAAAAATAGGAAAAAAGAAAAAAAGAGTCTGTTTGCTAATTTTCTAAAATCAGATGAGTTTCATTAGTCAATTTAATTTAAAATTTGTATATCATAGAACTGTAGAGGGTCAACATATGAGACAAGAAGCAAAAAAAGTTCTTTTAGATTCTTACTTGAAGCAAGATTTATATGGATTTTAATTCCTCAGATAATCTGTAGAGAGGTTAGAGAAGACAGGACCTTTTAAACAGCATATGTTCAGTGGTAGTAATCTGGAAGAGTGCAGAGCTAGTTGTTGCACAGCAGAGTCTGGTCACAGAAACCTCTCCAGCTCACAGTTCTCTAAACCAGGAAATCAGTATGATACAGAAGAGCATTCTGAAGGCTTAGTGTGTCTGAAACCATAGTACAGGCTCAACACAGGGCAACGCTGTTCAAAGTTTATTTATCATAGATCTAGCAAATAATGTAGAATCCACACCTGCAGATCTATCTTTTCTTATGCCAGGGAATAAAGCTAGCAGAAAGGTACTTGCAGTGCTTCCTTAGCAAT
Organism: Apaloderma vittatum; assembly: GCF_000703405.1. Lineage (NCBI taxonomy): Eukaryota > Metazoa > Chordata > Aves > Trogoniformes > Trogonidae > Apaloderma > Apaloderma vittatum. Next base: position 12,547 of record NW_009723203.1, read on the forward strand.
ATAAGATTATTTTAAAGGTCAAAGTGTTTTTTCTTATGAATGCCACACTTTGCAGTAAAAATTAAACATCTCCTTTCTAGTACTATAGACATTCAATTATTTTTTACTATGAACTACCAGTTATTAATAAAAGTGGTATTTTCAAATTAAAAGATCTTACAAAGTAGATTCAGGTCAGTACAACAATTAACAGCAGTGTTACACCAAAACAAAATTTAAACAGGTAGTTCTGTTTTCATAAATAGACTCTTAATAAATTATCTGATAAAATACCCTATTGTAGCTAAAGGGGATTAAAACTTTTCTAAACTTGTTTGTCCATATTTCAGCTCTTTGCAATAAACCTTTTGCAGGCCTAGGATAAATGAAAAGAAAGACTCCAGAATATGTCACAGCCCAGCATCTAAGGCATTAGTCTGAGATGTAGGAGGTTTAAACAGCCTGCAAGTAACGCCTCTGAACCTCATTAATAACCCTAAATTTATTACTTCTGCAGCCTGACAGTACACCATCGTTACTCCAAACAAAAGCAGCATTGGAGGTATACACAGCTAATTCATCCTCTAGAGATATTTTTTCTTGCATTTATTTTGTGCATGTTGAAGAATCAGCTGCCACCCACCCTCAGGAAAAATTACGTTAGGTTTCAATCTGATTTTTTTGTTGTTTACTTTAAAAAAATACTTTTTTTCCCCCTTTTTTTTTACAGACATATATTAAACATGCTACTAGACCTACAGCGGAAAGACAAAAATGCAATTGAAGATATAGTTTCTAAAATGCTTATTTTTTAGTACTAGCTCTACTGTAGCTATCCGCTTTTTATTTCATATTCTCATTTTCGGTAATATTCTAATAGTCAACAGTACAGAACTATTATACAATATCAACAGTGCTCTAACGTATTCAGTTAGCTAACTTCTAACCATCCACATATCTCTAGGTAAACTCCTCTGGACTAAAATTTTGCCTGCAATGGTTATAGACAAAAATATTTGCTTGTACCTGAATTGATTTTTGTGATATTTATTTCAATTAACTGAAAAAACAGCACTCTATAAACAATGGCTGTAATTTTTGTCAATGAATACTCAGAATAGGATATTTTCCTCCTTTTCAGACAGATTATTTTACATAAGTATTTTTCAAAGTAATCTGCTTCTCTGAAAATTTTAGATACTCTTTTTTGCTCAATATCCAGACACGGATAAACACTGTAAAAATTTTTAAGTTATTCAAAAGAGGATAACAGAATACCAAATTTTGCAATTTTTAAAATCTGAAAGTTAAAAATGTGCTTTATTAGCCAATATTGTAACTGATTTATGCTGATTCAGAAGTTGGCTCTTTACAGATATCTTCTGAGTGTATTCCAGCAGGTTCAAAGATATTGTTGTCGAATTCTTAAATGGAAAAATTACACAGTATGAACAGGTGGCTTCTGTTCCTTACCTATGTACGTACACAAACAAGGAAGCTGTAGAAAATGCACTTTCTAATTACATAAACGCATTTGGTTGTAAAATGTAACATCTTGTCCACCTAGAGAGATGAAATCCTGAACACCTCTGGAATCCTACCATTTCTAAATATCTTTGTTGTCAGAGGAAACCTGTATTTTCAAGTAACCTTCCACATCAGCCTATGTGCACTTCAAAGGTTTCTGTCTACCTTTTGAAGTACACTATCCATATCCAACGTTAAAGCTTCTCTAAGTGGAGACTGGCAGCTGCAAAAATAGACTGTAAATCTGGTTTCAGCCAGACTTTAAGTAGATTTAAAGGCATATTTTAAAAAGTCTTGAGAGCCTGTCTTGATTACTGTGCCAAGAATTTCTACCTTGACATTTCCACTCAGTAAGTCCTTTCCCTGGTGGCTCATCAGAAACCTCTCTGCTCCTCATCACCTTCCCCTTAATGCTTCTTAAGAAAAAACAGTGCTGGATATGAAGTCCCTGACGTATACTGCTTCCAATGAAAGGCTGGAGCAAACGGTCAAGGCTTTATCTGTAGATAAAAATACAAGCATTCTTTCCACATGCTACCATATTGATAGTAATAGGAACAAGATAAACACTCTGTGCTGTAGTCCTTAACTCTGTTACAGAAAGCAACTACTGTAGATTGCGTTCTTCTATTCTTACCCAAAATATCAAGAAACTTCCTCTGTTATTCCTGTGCTCCACACTTGTCTTTAGTTCATAGCATCCTGAAGGTACGAAACAACATTAACAACTGGTGAACCTAGCTAAGTCACCTCTTCCTGTATCATTACATATCAAAATGCTTTACAAAGACAGCAGTGTTTGTAGTTACATCTGTGACATAAGTGTAAAAATAACGGTGCATCATAGAGACGTGCAACCTCTTTCAGGTTAAACTTATCTCTAAGCTCATCAACCAGAGCGGTGTGAGAGCAAGGAATAGGACCTTGTAGCTCAGGTACCCAAATGAGTTATTACATCAATGAATCTACAGTATTTTTTAGTCCATGGCATCTGGTATACAAAAAGAACACAGTTATTTGCTACAGTTGCAGATTTCTTGTTTGAATGTCTGAGTTCCCGGTCTTCTGAACACAAATTTAGTACAGTGGCTGTTAGCCTTCCCTATAACACAAGTCTCTATTATTAAAACATTCTGAGAGGCAGTTTTCCAGCATAGAAGAAGATGGGATTTTTGCAAAGCACCTAATGATGGCCATCGACAGGAAAAACACATAATGACTTTTGTCTCGCTTATTAATACTAAAAGAAGAAAAGAACTTCTGGATCCCTCTTACAGGTAATTGGGTTTAATGTCATATTTAAAAGTCTGTTATGGTTCTCTGATGGTGACGTTTGGCAAAGTTAGATTCAGCACATTCCTAAAATGTATAATTACTTTGAGCTAAATCACCTTAACAGGCATTTGAAGGAATGATGTCAGATAAGTTTGTAATGTATGGGGCCCACTTAGGTTGAGTGCTTTGAAAATGCCCTAAGTGGCATGGGGGAGTGTTATTGTTTTTTTCCAAGATGAGCATAAAAAATTATTACTTTTGATACCCCTGCCAGTGGCTTGAAGCCCTTGCTCCACATTCCTACCCGATCAGTGTTTCAGAGAAACTGTTCCTGTTCCCTCTTTGCCCTTATGAATTCTCTTTTCAGGAACAAAGATTCAGAACTACTCTACAGCAGTGCAGGATTTATCCCAAATTAAATCCCTTGCAAAGTAGATGTATTAAATTCATGGGAGCTTTGCTTCACTTTTTAAGATTTACTGTGAGGCTTTAACGTAAGTATGGAGAAAGCAAGTCCACCCATCTCTTTCGTGTCTATCTTTTATGGTTAGCATTACAGCATCCATGTAGTGTTTAGTGTTGTATTATTTTCATGAAAAAAAAAAAGCTGTCTTAATATTTAGACAGTAAAGAATAACTTACTAATATTAACATTTGCATATTGCATTATTGGTAGTGTCATGATGCCAAAGAACTGTTACTGAAAATTCATTATCAATGAAGAAATTAATTACAGTAAGAATTCATTGGAGAAACAGTAACATCTGGCTTCATTCTTTATGATTTCCAATCTGATAAGGCTGTAAAGTCTAATAAAATTGATTAGTAATTAAAAAAACAAGCATTGTAATGCATTCTGAGAGGTGGAACTGTTATAGTATAAATGTCTTGTCTAGGGCTGCTTTCCAGTGTATTAATTGTATTAAAGGGTAACAGCTGACAAGTCATGGGGAGGTGATATTCCTTTTCCCTTTAGAAAATATTATAAGACACCCACTCATGCTGTGGCTTCACTCAGGAATGGATCAAATTTCAAAATTTCTTAGCCCTTTTTTTTTCCCTCGTGCTACCACCTATGGTTTGCTTCATCTCCTCAGGGCTCTGCCAGAGAAACATCCCATCTCCATCCTTCTCTTGGTTCTGCTGTTGTCCTTCTTTTTCCCATGCTTTCCATTTACTCCCTAACCTATATATTGTGAGCAGTCTTGTCCCCTAAAGCCATCTTTTAGCTAGATTAAGTACAGTGAGATTTTTAGGGCATTAGATGTGGGAACATAGCTGTCAGCCAGGCCTTCCTCCCTTTGGGACTGGGGACTTTCAAGGCCATAGATGAAAAAGCGTATGTATATACACATGTATGCAAGTATGTATGGATTGTGTCCTGTATAATTCAGGTGAGTCCACCTCTCTCAACTTGGCATTATGTCTGGAAGGTGAGTGCTGAGCTCAGTAGACAGGGAGAGGAGGATGGAATTAAGGAGCCTATAGGAAATAACAATAGCTATGCTTGAAGAATGGGCTGTAGTTAGGATTTTACCAACTCAGACTGGTTTTACCAAACTCAAATGTGTTGTGTCACACAATTTGAGTGCCCTTGTCCTGTAGGATGGGTAAATTTGTCTCACAGCTTTGCCATGGTGGTTTACTAGATCAGCTCCAGAAGTGATACGACACCACAGCTCTACACCTACTTGACCAAACCAGGGCATAGCTCTTCTCTTCAACGAGCTCCAGTCAGGGCTGCAAACACTAACCTCAAGCACGTTTTGAGGCCTAGCTCTCTTTTTAGGCTGCAGATTGTCATAGAATCATAGCCCAGGTTGTCATAGAATCATGGGATCATAGAATGGCTTGAGCTGAAAAGGACCTTAAAGATCACCTAGTCCCAGCCTCCTGCCATAGGCAGGGAAACCTCCGACTAGCCCAGGTTGCTCAAAGCCCCATCCAGCCTGGCCTTGAGCACTTCCAGGGAGGAGGCAGCCACAGCTTCTCAGGGCAACCTGTGCCAGTGCCTCACCACCCTCACAGTGAAGATCCTTAATAAAAGTGATGCAATAAAGTTAAGGAAGCACTAAACTGCTTTATTGAATAATAAGCCTAAAATAATTTCCTGAGTTAAAGGAAGAAGGTTAAGAATGAAGTACGCCCTTGGACAGAAGGTACATGCCTGTAACTTAAGCAGTGATTACACAGGGAGGAATAGGGAGGGTAGTCTGAAAATTTCCGAATAGGGAGGGTAGTCTGAAAATTTCCAACACCTCGGATGTGTGTTACTGGTACAGTCTTTAATGAAGTGACTCATTGGGAAGAGGGTTCAAGATCCATGATCTATATATTCTCAGAAGAATGTCTCACGCTTTGCAGAGATTTTGAATAGCCTTTTCCAGGCTGTGTGCTGCAGTGAGGTCTGCAGGCCTGCTGGAAAGCTTTGCTTATTCAGCATCTGGATGTGTCAGCTTCAAAATTATGTTTTAGCCAAGGGGTTAGCAATTAGACCCTGATCCATTAAGATACTCTATTTAAGAGCTCTCCACACCCTCTCCTTGCCCCTTCCACAGTGTAGTAGCAAAGAAAGTAACAGACCTTTCTGTAAGTAGTGTGCATTTCACCTTAACAGTATATCAGATGAAATGAGCCCAATTCCCAGCTCTATGGGGTTAATTGAATTTCAGATTTGCAGAATTCCTTTACATTGCAATTGATTTTTAAGGTTTCTTCTTTCCTAAAGTCTTTAATTATTCCTGGCTTTCTTTGATGTTTTACAGTTAAGGCATTATTATTATTGGTTTTGTTGTTATTATTATTAATTTTATTTTATTTTTATTATTACTGTTCAGAAACTTTCCAGTCTTGGAAATTTTTATTGCATTGCATGGAAAAGCATGAACTCAGTACTATTTCAATAAGACATACTCTATCATAACTCATTAACTTTATCTGCCCTGTAAATAAGGGTGAACTTAAATGAATTTCATGCTAGAGAAACACTGCACATAATCCGATGATCAGGAATCAACTTTTTTTTGCAATAGGCACTACAACTGGATGAAAAATCAGAAGGAACATTTCTGAATTAAAAAGATCCTGATAGCCTTCTTTTCTTCTAATTGGTTAGAGATGGCCTTCAGAATGAGCCGCTCCATCATCTTCCCAGGGATGGAGGTGAGGCTGACTGGCCTGTAGTTGCCAGGGTCCTCCTCCTTGTCCTTTTTGAAGACTGGAGTGATAGTGGCTTTCTTCCAGTCCTCAGGCACCTCTCCCGTTCCCCATAATTTTTCAAAGATAATGGAATGCGGCTCAGCCACAACATCAGCCAACTCTCTCAGCACATGTGGATGCACCCTGTAGGGGCCCATGGATTTGTGTGGTTTCGGTTTTTGTAATAGTTTTCTAATCAGATCCTCACTGACCAGTGGAGAGTCATCCTCACTCCAGTTTTGCTCCCTTACTTCCAGTGACTGGAATTCTCCGTGATGACTGGGTCTGGTCACCTGGTTGTCCTGCGTGTGCTGCATAATGGAACTCAGTGATCTGCTCCATCAACTTCCCTGGAAGGGGAATATCAGGTATATCTCATAATACTTGCTTTTCTCTTCAGAAAATCTGGCTGGAAATGCTAAAATTGCAGCAAAAGGAGAATATTTATCAGGTAAATAAATACCATATCCTGAAAGGTTAAAATATAAAGATTTTACTTTAATGCCTATGTTTTAATTAGTACCCAGAGAGAATGGACTGAATGTGAGTGTAGATTATCTGTGGTGACAGGCAGAGCAACGGTAGGTACTCTGCATGGAGACACTGATGTTTTCTAAAACCTTCCAGTCAGAAAGAGTAGACAACCTGGTCTGGCTAGAGTATCATCTTTTTGTGTTCCCTCTCTTTAGGAGAAAAAATGACAGTAACCTAGGTAGTGTCTAGAGCAGAAACAAAATAGTTCCTACAGAGCCCTCAGTGGGCCACAGAAATACACACACAAAAGCACTTTAATCTTATTTGAATTTTATGTCATCAAAATGGCTCTAGGGGTGAATAGATTGTACTACAACTAATCCTAAAAGTGTTTTTTTTAAAAAAAAAAAAAAGTAGGGCAAGCCCTGCAAAAATAATCATATTAGAACTGAAGTGATGAGATATTTTTATTAAAGGAGGATCATTTTGACTTTTTGAGCTTTTACTCTGCATTTCTTTTATGCTTTCAACTTTTTGCTTACAGCCAAGAGGGTTAAAAATGTTTTTTCCCTTTCTTCTGTTATTTTATGCAATCTTTTGGCTCCAGAACCTGGCTTTAAGAAAAAAGTTATGTATTGAAAGATTCATAATAAAATCGAGAGAATGATTTTTTTTTTTTAAATAAGGGTTTCTAGAAAGGAAGATTTTTTTTGAAGGCTACAAAACCTCATACATTTATATGTGTATGTATGCATGTGTACATACATACATGAATGATTAATGCTTGCCTATGTCTATTGGGAATTGTGAGTATGCTTTTTTTCTTGAACCCCAAATTCTACCATTTATAGCCTAAGGACTATAACTAGAGTTTTTGTCCCTGAATGTAAAGTTTTTTCAATTAGATTCATAATTTTTCAGAATTTTATTTTGTCAATAATTCAATACTCTGTGCATCCTAGTTTGCTTTAGAAGTCTGAAATGTAGGTTGAGTAGACATTGTCCTGTTTTATCAGTTTCTATACTCTGTAATCTTTTAATAATCTCTTCAAACTGTTATCTATTCTACTCCTAGTTCCTCATTTCACTGACTTGGTAATCTGATTCCTAGTGCAGGCAAATCTTCACCTTCCTCACTTTTTAAAGTCAATGGAGCAGTGACTTATTTTTCCATATCTAAGGATCTACGTTTCTTCCATGCACATTTAGAAGAAACAGCAGAAATATCTCAAGCTCTTGCTAACCTGCAACCCTACCAAATTGGACTACTACATCTCAGATACAGAGCAGGGAAAATTTAGGCTCACCTATGACCTCTAGATATAGTGATTTTGTGCAAAGTCCTGATTCTTCTCAGGCAGTTCCAGTTCCTCTTTCTAGGAGCCACCGAACTGACAATATACCTTTTGACTGAACATCAGCCTAAAGTACTAAGTACCCTGTTCATTAAAGATCCTATTACATCAGAATAAATTTGTTCAGAATTTGCTTCCTGGTTGTAATCCCATTCCCTTTTCCTAAAACAGGGTACTGTATCAGGAAAATACTGAAATCTAGTTCTTCCTAAAAGTTCTTCTACTTGTAGCAACATGCTAAATCAGCAATCTTTCAGTGGCACTCTCTGGCCTGACACAGCTGCTGTCCTCCACGCCTCAGGTGGCTTTTTCAGGGTTACATTGAACAACCCTCACAGATCCTTACAGGTGTAAACTCCTTGCACCCTTTCAGAAACCAACCACAATTACAGTTACTGTCAGTGACAGTGCAAATAAAAGCAAGCCCAAGAGAAATCATAGAATCATAGAATGGCCTAGGTTGGAAGGGACCTTAGAGATCATTTAATCCAACCTCCCTGTCATGGGCAGAGACGCCACCTCTCGACTAGATCAGGCAACACACGGGGACCGAGCGGGAATCAAACCGGCAACCTCAGTGTTGTCATTGTTGTCAGCACCACACTCAACCCACTGAGCTAACCGGCCCCGAAATCTTCCTGGGGCTAACATTATCAGCTCCTGGGGCTCAACCTAGTGGCCACCAAATTTGGTGCGAGTCACTCCACAGATAGCAAGAGATAATCTATCAAATTTATAGATCTGTGTGAGCTCTACAGAGCACAAATTTTTAGAGCATCAACAGTGTCCATGCTTCTTGGCTTGACGTAGATAAAGCAGCGGGCAGAAATCACCTGACAGTCATTTAGGAAAAAAAATGCTGGAATTCCCCAGAAAGCTATGATGTCTTGGTCCTATTGTAATTCCTTGAGTGCAATTTTGACTAACATCTGCTGCTATTGTGTTGATCAATGCTAGAAATGTGTATGGTACAGACAAAAGGAATTTTGCAACCTAGTAAACAAGTAATTTCTGGTTTTTGGAAACAACTGATGAAGGCCAGAAAAACATCTGGAAATTCTCTGGATGAACAAATTTTTCCACGTGCAAAATTTGTAACATTTTCACAGAGTGAGATCAGCTGTATTTTAGGAAGAAAAAGATCCTGATCACACTTTGTGGGATCTCTTTACACTACCATGAAAGCTTCTGAATACTTGTAATCAGCCTTGATTTTGTTTTACCTATGACAGATTGTTGACACACCTTTCTTTAACAATGAAAGCCCAAAAAATAAAGATCAAAACCAAAAGTCCTCATTTAAAGATCTTGTGTTTGGTGGTCAGCAGAGCCCTCTTAGGGCTTTACTAGTTTCTCCACAGATTGAATAGTTTGCTTTCTGTAATGAAATTTACAGCAGTTTTCTTGAATATATTTCCCTCAGATTAACTGATGCCGCAGAAACTGACAAATATGAAATAACAGCATGTCTTTATAAGCTACTCACTTGCATTTATTTAAAAATGCTACCATTGCACTCCAGTTAAAAAATAGATTCCTTTCAAACAACTTACCGTGCCCAACTCAATTTTCACTCCAAGTATTATCAACTCCTGCATCTGATTAAATCTATCTGCAAATACTGCTTAATTCTCTTCTACGTTAGGTATCTGTGATAAATGACTTTCAGCTCTGCTGAAGTTCTAGTATCCATGTCTCTCCTTCTAACAAGCTCTATTTATATTGAGAGGCACATTTCTTTTCATAATATGAAATCTGAGGCTGACATCTCTAGCAATTCCTAACATGAGGCTTATTCTATCATTCTTCACAAAATTACAGTTCTATATGTGTATTTTTTCTTTAGCATGTCCCAGGTTTCATTCTTACTGTTTTCCTCTGAAATTGCCACTCAGTGTGGCAGATACTCATGTCTGTGAAATGCTTGGAGCAAAAAGCATCTCTCAGCTATGAACTAGTTTGTCCCTTACTCTGGATGCCGGGGAAGCAATTTCTTAAGAAAATCTTTTGCATCATAAAAGGCTACTACTTTTCGTTTGCTGTCCTCACAATTGCAGGACATCCAACATCATTCAATATACCACATAGGATGTAAACAAATTGAGCTTTGGCACCAATCTTCTTCCAATTAGTTGGAATGCAGAATGCATGAGTATTAAAAGGAGATAGCAATGACTCTGTGACAGCCAAGCTGTCTTCATCTGTGATCCAATACCTAGCAGAGTCTGCACCAGCAAAGCATTCCGCTAGTGTGGCACTAGGAGATAAGGGTGTGATTAGAGACAGCTTGTTGCTGATAATATGTAAATTTATAGGAAGATGCAATTGGTCATCAACATAATCTTCCCTTACTGAATATCTTAGGGGAATGAGGCATGTTGATCTTAAAGGAAGAAGGAAAAAGAAATTATGTCTCCTGATGAAAACATCTGGATAATCAAGGATGCAAGTGAGAGAATGCTACAATTAAGCTTGCTCATGCAACCTTAGTTCACTCGTCCATATGTTTCATCAGAGTCTTCAATTAGGCAGAACCTTTTTCCATAGGGAGTTTTCCCTTTAAATTGTGCAGGACGGATCTCCCTTGAGTAAAGAAGTGATATGCAGTTATGTCCACAAAATGCTGGACTTTGTTGCTGCATATGTTGAAAGATATATAATAAAGAGAGCAGACTTTGGGAAGGTAAAGGACCACAAATATTGTCATAAGTATTTCTGCATGATGTTAGGTATATTACTCAAAGGAGCATTTTTGCAAGCATTCACCAGTGGAGTACTTCTCATTTTCCGGTTGGTTGGCTTGAAATTTGGATGTTAGCTCTGCAGAGCACTCACTGTTGCAACTGGAGTTGGTGGAATACATACTTTAAATATTGATGTAGAGTGAAATCAGTGGGGTACATACCTTAAATATGAATGTACAATGCCATGCTGATAGCGGTGTGTAGCTGCATTTCTAACTCTGGACCAATTAACCCTCTGAGAGGTCTTGCCTCATGATGCTGTATGGAAATGTACACAAAGGGCCTAATATCGTTAACTTCATTGAAAAGACAGGTTATGTGTCTCATACTGGGTACTAAAATTAATAGATAATCAATTTCCTTCTCAACCTCAATTGTTATCTGAAGAAATGAGACTAATAGGAGGCCCTTATCTCACATAAGTAGAATTAAAGTTTATTAGCTGCATTGAAACACTAATACTCACCAGATTAAAAAAAGAAAAAAAAAAAAGAAGAAAAATAATATGACATTCTGAAATGAAGATAAAATTAGTGATGAGAAGGATCATATTATTTCCAGTGTTCCTGCCTGACTTGGATTTAGGGGCACACACTGACCAGAGAAAAGATTGATGCAGGGATCCTGTGGAGAACAAGGTGTATAATGGCTCGGAGGTTTTTTGTCCTTTTACAAATTTTTCAGGTGCAGATCCGTTTCTGTGGAAGAGAACCATGGAGCAGGTTCTGGACTGTTTCCCTGGTGCCATCAGCACATACCCCACTGTTACCGTGTGTCCCCCTTCTTCCTAAAAGTCCAGCTCTCTCTGCTCTGCATGTGCAATTATGACAATTAAATGGTTTTGTTTTTTCATAGCAGAGGCATACGAGAAACACAACTGAATGCAACCCCTTTACACATGAGTACTTCCTCTGCAACTTTTTTTGGTCCTTTCTAAAAAAGTATCCTTTTCTAGGGATTTCTTTCCTGGTATGCCATTTCTGGCATAGGCAGTTCCAGACAGAAGGTAGCTGGTTTATAACTGGCGGGTTAAGTACCTTTTCCACCAATTTTACTATGCCTTCTGGTAGGCATATTTTCCACGGATTATATTTCTCTCTTTATAGGAGAGTTGGCACATCTTTACAGAAGTGCTTGATTTTTTTGTGATTTCTGCCAACTCAAATTTCACAGTATATAAGAGCAATAAATTCTGCCTTGTAATAGATGGCTGGAATTCTAATAGATGCTTTGATTTTAACTCTGGCCTCATCAGCATTAAGAGATAATGGCTTGCCAATATTAACCACACAACTGCCACAGCTGTTTTCCTACTCAAAGGTGGACTAAAGATGATTTTCTCAGACAATGTTAAAAGGACAAATGACAGTCTGTTACAGAAAATACTACATTCTGCAACAGCAATGTTCCCTTTTGACTGACTAGTCCCTAAAGCTGGGGCAATAATTAAGTCACTGTAATATCTCTTTATAAGATATTTCTCACAAATATACTGGTATTTGCTTGTATGATCTATTTAGCTTTGCTATAGTCAGCTTCACTGACTTGTATTCAGCCACTGTTGCATCCCACTGATATATTCAGCTGAACAGAGATAGAAGTTGAGGAGTATTAAGTGCATCTGGGCTCACTCTCCATCTTCAGCCCAGTTGGGTTCTTGGATAAGCATTTCTGGTCAAGGTAGTGCCTTGTATAGGCACAAAGAAGCACCAAATTATTACAGCCACTACGACTGGAAATATAGGTATTATGTGCTCAGCATCTCCAAAACTTGATCCATCCTTTATCCACAGCCTATACTGGCTTTTTTCCCTTTCTGTGCCTAATACACAGTCATGCACACATGCACATGCACACACACATGCTTTCCAGCATCAAACCTTCATTTTACACTGCAGAGTGAGCTCCTCTTGTGCATATTCTCCTTGCTAGTTTTTGCTCTACACTTGTAGGTTTTCCACATATTCACAGCCTCTTTTACCCACAATAACTTTTCACCCCCAGTTCACAAGCCTGTGCTGTTCTTCGTGCTAACTCCTGCGTGATTTGGGGTGGTATTTCCTGCTCTTCTGACCTTTCCCAGGCAACTTTGGCTGGTTTATTGCTGAGAGGTCTAATTGGGTTGCTACTTGACTATTTGCTGGCAATGCTTGGCAGCAAGAGCTGATACTGTTACTCTTTGTTACAGAAGTGATTATCTCTGCTATAAAATCAATAAAAATAGGGGCCTGTCGGTTAAGAGGCCAAGCAATGGAGATAGGATAGAATACCAGTAGCATATACTAATACATCCACATGCTTTTGGCTCAGATAGAATTCTTAAATGTATATTTTCTTCTGAGTGATCTCTTTGCTTTATCATAGTAGATATTGACTTGGATTTTATCCATCCCCCAATAAAGTTGTTGCAAAACTGTAAACTAAGTAAAGAGTAACTCTAATGCAATTACACATTGATTTAATCCTGTTCCCAGGGTGAAAATGCTAAATTCTGAAAAGCAGCTTTCAGCTGCAATCTGTGGGATTTATCTCCAAATGTGCAGGGGATACAATTAGGTGAGTACTGTTCATCTCGTCCATTGTGCCATTTAATTCCCAGTAAGTCCTTTTTCTTCGAGCATAACTCTCTGCATAGCTGTCATAGCACTATATAACAGAACTGTTCATTCTCTAGCTTGACTTATTTCATATGGGTTTGTTGGCAATCAGACTTAGCTGTAAGCTAAGCTCTAAATTGCTTCACATGGTCATCTTAACTGTCACTGCGTCTTCACTTTTTCAGCCAGCAAGGACTGGAAATAGTAGGGGGAAAAAAGAACATTTCACATAGCTCTGCAGTCATCTGTCCACCTGAGTTAGCACTTATGGGTTCCTCAAAAAGGAAATCTCATCTGTCAAAAGATCGGGATGGAAAAGAAAGGTGAAAACAGAGAGGTACTTTCCTCCTCTTCTCCACAATGTAGTGTTTCCAGAAATACCTTGGCTTGATTTACTGAAATAGAATAGTGAAATATTTTGCAAGTTGTAAGCATGCAAATATCAATAAACTCACCAGCTGATAAACCCATTTATACACAGACTTTCTATTTATTTAGGGTAGTGCACCACTTTAAAAAAAAAAAAAAAGAATAAAAAAGGAGAAACAATGAACAAAATAAAAATTAAATTGTATTGGTTATTTTAAACTGCAGTATAAAATATTAATTATCTATTATTTTTATTTCCCAGTTCCCTGAGAACAGAACACATCATTATGTTTTGCTCAATAATTGGAATTTTTGCTAGTACTTACGCCCATAAAACTTCCAGTCTCTTGTACTGACTGTGATTTTTTTCGGGAAAAAAAAACCTCTAAAACACAGAAGCCAAGCAAAACAATTTATCCTGAAGGCATTCATACATTTAAACATAGTTATTTTCTGTATTTTAAAGAAGTAATTTCTCATCATAATTCATTACCACTCCAAGGATTTAGACAGTTTTCAAAACCTTAAATCAAGTGGCTGAATCTGTAAATACAAAGTCATCAAGAACTTGTAACAAATCTTGTCAGATTTACGCATACAAAATCAGACCCTATGCATTTTGCTGAAAGTTCAAAGTAAGGAAGTTGGAGACTAAACGAGTTTTTGGCTCATTAATTATTGCAGTGTTATCCTGGCTTACATGGAACAATTGTCTAGGGGTCCAAGTTCTTATGTGCAAAGAGACTTGGCATTTCAGATACGACGATTCACATCAGTGGTAGGCATTTTGCTCTAGGTAGTGATGGGCTTCCTCTGGTACGCTCAGGTAGACAGAATTCTTAAATGGCTTCTTTACCTTGATAACTTGTGCATATTTCCATATACATGATCTGAGAGCTGACACATACAAACAGCCTTTCATTTTAAGTGAAGGAGGGTGGTACCACGAAAATTTGGTGATCCTAGAGGGCATTTCACATACTGCTGAAGGACTCTGTTGGGAGAAGATTATGATACAGGTGGAAGAGGCCTCATATGCATCTAATTACATAACATGATTTTGGACTAGTACTTTATACAAAAATATGTTTGTACTATGGAAGATGAATTACTCTAAATTCTTCTGGATACCTTATGAAATTATAGGCAAATAACAAAATTTTTATTCATTTATCAGTTAAATTAGATTAAGCTGGATGCTCTGTGAGATTTCCAGTGTGCAGAGTTAGATGGGTTTACTGGGAGAAAAAAAAAATGCTATGAGTAAACACTAAAGCAGGGATGTCCTTTGTACTTGTAAAATCTCCTGTCCACCTAGTTGAGATGTATCAGCCCAGACCCTTCAAGGGCTAGAATAGTAAAGATGTGAAGTAGTGACAACCTTTAGGACAGGTGTGAATGTATAGAAAGTCATCCATTCAAAACACACCGGTGGGCAGCCAACCACTGCAAGATCTATTTGGCTGCCACATGCCCACTCAAGGTAACTGTCCTGGAGATAGTGAGGAGAATACAGGAGGAAATATTCCCTCCCATTATCACCTACTGTGATGATGCCACTTACTGTGGCCAAGGAAAGATGAAGGACCCAGCGTGCATTTTTAACTCCACGTTCAATATAAACAAAAGCTAGCTCGGTTAGTCATATTCTCATGAGTCTTTTTTTCACTGAGCTGACCTTTCAAACTCCTGAATGCATAAGATCAATCATTTTGATTTTGGAAAACACTTGTTCACCCATCCAGCCTCCCTGGGGAGACCATAGAGAGTAATTAGAGAGGATTAATCCAAACAGATGTCGGAGGAAGATTTACTCCCACTCAGTCATCTTCTGACTGAAACTTATCTTGTCCTTATCACAGATGGCCCTTTCCATTTGTCAAACTTTTTTATTTACTACTTAAACATGTACCATTTAGCTAGTACTGGAGACTTTTCCCCAATATTTTAGTAAAAGGCCTAGAAACTAGACTCAGTCTTGGTTCATGCAAAAGAAATTTGAAATCATGGCAAACAGAATACGATTAAAATTTACCAGTAGACTACATTTAAGTTGCAGGCTTTAATGACGATGTTGATATGATAGTATCATATCGACATACAGTTGATGGTATCCTTGAAGGTAATTTTTTATTTTAAGTTTGTCCATTTTTGTGTAGATCATGTCCCCATTATGTAGGGATTTTGCTATAATAATTAAAAGGTGTATTTGTCAGAAATAACTAATAACAGTACATGCATCATGGGTAGCTTATGCCAGTAAAACATCTTGTCCGTGTTGATTTACATGAGTATAAAGTTCAAAGAACTTAGGGTACAATGAACTTCAGCAGATCCATTCTCTCACCTCTTACACAGAAGACATGAGAGGCAAGGAGGAGTGAGAAAGGAATGGAGGGAGGGAGGGAGGGAGGGAGGGAAGAAAATCACTAAGTGAAAAAATCTGTTGTATCGGTTTATGTCTCGGCTCCAGAGGGTCAGTAAATGATAAGGCAGGCGTACAGACCACATGGGATGAACAGATAGAGAGAACTGAAAGAAGATTTTCTTTGGAAGGGACTGAAAAATCCCTCAGGGAGAAGCTACAGATCTCCAGGTTTAAAGTGGGCATAAAGCAGCAGCTTTGTAGGGAAGATGGCCAGCTTTGTGGGCCTGTCTGGAGGCAAGCAGCAGCTGAGAGGCATGTGTCTGTGCTGAGGGGGAGCAAAGAGACGCAGTAGCAGAGCGTCAGTCCACATACACCCAGAAGTGATGGACAGACCCATTAGATTTCAGCTTTGTTGCTGAGAAGTCAGAGTCCTGCGTTGTTTTGCGATGTGACGCTGGTCTGCTCAGATCTGTGCTGTGTCAGCGAGCTAATTTGATATTCGCTGTCTAACGTTTGCCTGATACTGCTTAACAGTCAGTGCTTTCTGGTATCAAACACCCTCTATCAGTTTAAAATGTTGAACTTGAGATTAAAATCATAAATTTCCCTCACTACGTCCAGAGAATTTTCTGCTGCCAAAAATCCATGAAGAATTGCATTTAGGCAGTTTCATAGCACTGTTGTGAGCAGAAAAGGTCATTTGCAGCGAAAAACCCAATTTCCTCTATAAAGCTAGTTTTACTACCAAAAATTGAACAATGGCCATCTAGTCTTTCATGAGGATAGAAATTCACCTTAAAAAATGACCATAGTTTTAAATAACTTACTTTCATACCTCAGGGAAATACAAGGGACTCTGCCATCTTCACCACCGACAAAATATATATATATATAAGAACTATATATATGTATACAGCTTCTATATGTGTATGTATATAAACTAATTAAACTTTCTTTCTGAGTTAGATAAAAAGTTAAATAGTTGCAACAAATCAGGTCACTAGCTGATTACTTTCTCATTTAATTTGGTATCCTGCTGCAAAATTTAAATCTCCATTGGAAATACAGCAAAGCTTGAGGCTTTGGTTTTCACACTTTTAAAAACAATAAATAAAATTTTAAGCAAGTTCTCATTAGGTTTTATGCATGCATCAAAAATGAGCCCAATTCTCTACAGTATTAAAAGGCAAATACAAAATTTGGAAGTTATACACAAGTGCTTTATTTTGGATTACTCTAAAAGATATGTCCCTTCCAGTTTAGGCCATTCTATGATTCTATGATATTCCCTACTGTGATCTTCCCAGTGAGAGGAGCATGAGCCATTTCAGACTAAAGGTAAGCATGCAGGACTTGTGCGGTCGGCTCTATTTCAACGCACAAAATGGCTGTGTTACAGTAATACTAAAAATATGACTGAAGAGGTCAACACTTCTTCCTTCATGGCCTAATCTACGCTAGGTGCTGAGTTTTGGTAGCACTCATGGCCTTCAGTGGGGAAATAGGAGAGAATGATTCCACAAAAATTTGTTTTCTGGATATTAGCATATAATTTGGTATGGTGCCATATGAAGGTGCCGGGGATCCTGAAGCAGTGCGGTGCTCTCAACAAGGGTAGCTAGACCAGCACAAGTACTGAGTTTCTTTCTGCACCTGGGATAACTAATTCAGAGTCAATTCAGGTTACATCAAGCTGCACTAAATCCTACCATGTAGATGTATCCATTACTTCATAACTCTTTGCATGTGTTCCAAAAAACACAGATAACAGGTCTGCAAATACCACCAGTAAAATCAGAACTCATGTAAGTCAGTCCTTCATTAAATATTTTGCAGATACATTCATGTACTCTCTGCCCCAGACTTGCTGAAATGTCAAGGCACAAACTAAAAATTAAGAACTGAATTTTTTTCCTTAGGTAATCTACATGCTTAAACTACTCTCTTTTCTTTTTCATTTCCAAGTTATTTGACACTTGTTCATGACCTACAGTTCTCTTGCTATAAATTAATGATATATTTAAAGCTAGGTTAAGTCATTAATGTAACTAACCTTTGCTTCTAGATGCAAAAAGAGTCAGATAAAGACCTGAAGACCGGTGAGTTCACGCTTCGAAGGTGTCTACACTATTACATGTTGGAATATGCTGGTTAGGATTTGCTTTTCGATGGAAATCACATCCATGACCTGATGTGCCTAACAGATCAATAAAAAATTAAATTGGTACAACCGGAGGTCAGTGAACTGGAATTTGGGGGACAGAACTGAGGTATATTGGAAGGTATTGTAGGAAATACATGAAACATTTGCATAAATTTATCCTTAGAAATGGATAGTGGGTAGCTTTGTCAGCAGCATGGAGGTTCAACAGCAGCATGGGGCTCAGTGCATGTTGTTCAAGTCCAGCATGGAGGCTAAATACCTTGGTGGGTTAGATCACACTAAGCTATGTGCTTCTACGTGCTGCTGGCACCCAAGGTCAAAGCTTCATGGTGATAGTCTTGGGAGGAAGCTGTCCACGTGCGAGACTGGCACCAGCTGGGCCACTGCTTCAAGCATGCGGTTCCTCAGACAGTACCTGGACATCTGCTGTGGGCCAAGAAGTGGTGCAAAAGAGATTCTGGAGCGCAGCGATATTTTTATGTATTCCATTAATGACCTTTGATTCCTGCCTAGTTCCTGAAGAGAGTATATTTTCCACTATACCTAATAAACTGGTTGTGTCTTTTACCCTTTGCCAATGTTGATGTTGCCACTCTCACCGAGCAGTGGTTTCTGGCACCTTCAAGAGTCATGGGCATGGCTGCTGCTCCTTCTGAGGCAGGTGAGCAAGAGAGAAAGTATGGATGGGAGATTCATTTCAACCTCTTTATCCTCCAGTGTGCTCATCAAAATAGTACAGATGGCACATAGTGAAAACAACAATCTGCTACCAGTAAAAGCGAACATTTCCACCCTAGAGATAGAACACTAGGCTAAGTTAAGTTTAACCATGTCTTTTTAAGGGTTGGTTCCTCTTCTAAGACACTCCAGTGTGTTTTGCATAGCTACATGCTATCCATGCAAAACATTTATATTGCTTCAGATTGGCCCTATATGTTAGGATAACGGGACAGCTGAAAACATTCATGCCAATCTGTAAAGCCTCAATCTTGCCAGGAAATCTTGATTGCTTTCTTTGCCAGAGTTATGAAATTAGTAGGCAAGGCAAAGATTGTGGCTTTTTAGGCTGAGAAGAAGCATTTAATCAGTGTGTCATGAAATTCTATTCTCAGAATTATTTTAATTGGTTTAGATATGAACAGAATCATATAGGTCAAAAATTAGCTGAAGGGCTATAAACAAAGGAGCATGTATGAGAAGCCATTGTGCTGAATGTAAAGTAGAGAGTGACGGGGGTTTCCTCCTTGTACAACTCCAGGGTTCAACACCAGAGCTGTTATTTAATATGTAGGAAACCACTTATTAATGGACTTCAGGAAGGGTACTAAATTAAGGGCTGTGGCACCATAAAGGACTGAGAACTAACTCACCAGACCAAGACTCTTAACTCATAAAAGCCCGTAACAGAGGGCCTAAATCCTCCAGCTTTCATTGGCTTCACTTTAAGCATATGCTTAATGAAGTTCTATTGCTAAGACTCTTTTCCATCTCTCAGTTTTCTGCATCTTGTGGTCCTTTATGTGCTGCACATTAGAGGGGTGCAAAAGGGTACTCTCACAGACCAGAAAATGAGGGAGCTGAGGTAGGAGCTAATGCCAAACAGTTTTCCCTCCTCTTCAAATCTGGCAGTTCCCGTACAATAGTAGACTGTGACAGGCGTGGAGAAATGCAGCCAGCTGGAGGGGAGCAAAACTGGCAAGCGGGGTGGCATTTTCTCATGCAGAAAATATATTGGAACTTAATGTTGTTTTTCAGAGCCAGGAAAATGCCTCCAGAGAAGGAGGATAGTTAAAGAGCAGCTAAAACAGCACAGTGAGGCACGGGTGGTCAGAGTTGCCTTTTTTAAATCGTGGGCTTGTTATAGCAGGAATAATCTCTTCTACAGGGCCAAGCACAAAGCCATGCTTAAAAGTACCATCTATTGGGTGTCAAGTTTAAAGTTCCTTCAGGTGAAGTCTGCTGTAAAACAGCTGGCAACCTCAACAGCTTTGTGTGAAATGAGCACCCATTATTTGTTTTCTTCTCCAGCCTGTTTCACAAGGGTATGGATGGGATGGTTTTGAGCCTGATGTGAATTGCATCCCAACAATCGGGCTACTCAGGGTTGGATGGAGACCTGCAACGTAGAGCCTGATTTTTTTGGATAAGGTAGGCACACTAAACCGTTTGCTGGCAAAGTGGAGAAGCAGCCCACAAGAAGTCAAACATTTGTCATTTTTGAGTAACATGCTTGTGCCAAGCCTAGTGACAACAATTTCTATGGTGTTTGCCAAAGGACCAATATCCACCAGAGACTAAAATAATTTTGAGGTAAACTGGATAGTTTCCTGGGTGATACATGTCTAGAACTCAAGAGAATGAATGTCAGTCTAAATCATTAAGCACACCAGCTTTGTATTATCTTCCTAATGTAGCTTAAGTACTTACGAAGCTCATTAGTGGATGTTAGTGTAATCAAATTTAACATTCAGCTTCAGGTGATAATGTTACTATGGGCTCAGTCTTTCATTTCAAGTTTCTGTGACAATTTTAATACTTTGACTTGCTAAGGACTCCCTTCCTAGAGCATATATCTCTTATTAAAATCCACTAAGCTGGCAAATGCCTTTTCCTGTAATAAAGATGACTGAGCATTCCTGTATCACAAGTACCATCACCAACTTCAGTTTGTCTGTATTTTGTGCAACTGCAGAATGCTCTGCAGCTAAACAGAAATGTCATGATGGTACTGTTTAGATAAGAGATAAAACCAACTAATTTCAGACCAGGTCCATACCAAATGCAAGCCATTATGGCTGGGAAACTGAGACACAGCCTCTTCCTTCTTTTTCTTCTTTTTTATTTTTTTTTTTTAATCATGGGTATGTTAGCAGTGAACAGCTTTGCATTGCCAAATAGTATAAGAGGTGTTTTGCTACCTCTCTGTAGCAAGGGACGTACTGGAAAAACAGCACACATAACCTTTCTCTGTTTGTGCATCTGTCCAGGGCTAGCAACAATCTGCCCTGATTATAGTGGGGGAAAGATTATAGTGGCAGTCATGGAGACTAATGTAGCGCCTAATGTGTCATCTATCTTGCAAATGGATATTATTTAAACAAAGCAGAAAACAGCCTACAGTCAATTTTCATGGATTTGGGCATGGGGGAGGGGGTCAGTCTGTGAGCATTAAAACTAATAATGGTTGATGGGTTTTTATCTCAAAGTCTCTCTGCTGTGATTCTCTGATGCCTGTTGAAGGGTGAGCTCATGCTTGTGCCTTTTCTTTAGTAGGGTTGCTGATTGTAGACAAGTAGCATCTCTTGCCTCTATTCAGCCACTCGTAGAAACTTAATAACTTAATATCTTCTTCTCTGTCAGATTTGATCAAAATTGGACAGGAGATTCTAGAGATATTTAAAAGGAGAGTAGCAATGGACACACATATGCCTACATACATAGAGTAATCACATAAATGTCATTTCCTTATTAAACTAGAATAAAACCAGTCATCACTGTAAAAGACTGTGCGTATAAGATACATCTCATATGTGTCTGCTTCAAACCTAGGACTTGAAGAAAGACTTTTCAATATGTTTAGTTACCTCCCTAACACTATTTGATTTCAATATTTAGGGTCCTATGCTCTTCAAGAATTTACCATCACATATATTGCAAGACCTAAAGCACTTATAGCTTTAGAAGAAATTTTTGCTTGTATTGTTTTGTTTTCTGAGGCTTAAAACAAAGCATGAGAAAACACGTTCAAGATGTTCTTACATCCAACATATCATAATTATACAACATATCATTTGATCTGTTTTAATTAAAACTTTGACTACCACTACCAAATAAGTACCTACCTTGGACAAGGTGCAACTGGTTTTTGCCAGTCATATAAAACATGAAAAGTGTCTATTGTACCTGTCAGAAACAGCTTGCGGTAGGCAGTATATGATGCAATTTCATCATATTCTGTCACATGTGTTAGAAGGGTTACGTGGCGGCTGGGGTAGACATCTGCATCTGGAGGTGGGAGGTTAATTCTTTCTAAGTGGTGGCAATGTTCATGATTTCCCTCTGAACCTTTTTTTTATGACTGTGTTGTTCTAAGTTGTCAGACACTAGAGCCAAAAAGCTCAAAGCAAAATTTTAGTTTTTGTTTGAAATTATGCAAATTTCCCCTCCTCAGATCAAAACAGCTTAAAGCTAGTACAAACCTTTTTGACCATTTACTTAGACAAAACAAGCCAAAAGAAAAGAAAAAAAACACCCTGATTTTTCAGCTGCTTTCACTATTTGAGGAACTGTTACTCATCACTTTCCTAATATTTTTGGCAGTACTTCACTCATCAGGAGCAGATGCTGGTATCATAATGTCTCCATAAAGTCTGGAACAGATGTCATTCCTTATGAGTATTTATGTTGTCCTCCACTTACAAGGAGGTGCATCCTCCATTGTTCCTGTCAACCCACCTATAGTAGGTCAACCTCTTCCGGAGGTCAGTAACACAAAGACTCAGTAGATGTTCACTAGTCCTGTGGCATTGCCTCCCATGCTGTAGCTCCAGGGGGAAAAAAAAAAAACCACCAGGATTTCTGTGTTTTCACATGAGCTCCACAAATTACAATACCAGGCAGGTGTAATTTGACACAGGGAACATGAAGTGCTTTCTTCTGACTCAAGTGGGGTTTGAATAAGTTTCTTAAATGATGACTGCTCTGAAGATAGTGAGGCTGTTCCTGTTCCACCATGGTTTAAAAAAAATCAAATGAAGCTAGTAAGCTCTAGGATAGCACCTGGAGGCTTGAACTGGAATCAGATCCCAATGGAGCTAGGCACTGTTCAAGCACACAATAAAATACAGTCTTCCTGACACATGCTGCTTGAAGTCTAAATGCAAGTGTCTTATGCAATTGAATCTTTCTACTAAGAAAAACAGTAAAATTGATGGAATAACAACAATATATACAGATTTAAGTGAAGATTAATTTTCTGACCTGATAAAATCTTCCCTATCTAGAGGTTCTTAAAATATTATCATATTCTACAGAAGGCTTGCATATGCTGACACCAAATTGTGGGAAAAGACATCGCTCTTATTAAAAAATACAAAAGGTTGGCTCTTCATAACACTTTTACAAAGAAGCAATAATGTGCAGTTTATGAGAAGTAATGTAAATTATACCTGCAACCCATTAAGCTCCCTTTTGTTAAGAAGCAATGAAGGGCTGCTATAGTCTTGGTATCAGCAAATCTGCCGTTTTATTGCAGTTATTCATTGCCCACCGCAATTCAACAGAAAATTAATTAGCATTACCCACCATAAATCTCAACAGTATTAACTAAAATGCCAGTTCTGTAATCACTTTTCATTAAAGCCAAAAATACTAATTAAAATTGATTTTTGCCTATGCTTTGGTAAACTGCTGCCAGCGTAAGGATCTCAGCAGTAATGCTGAGTGAAGGGAGACCTTTACTTAAGTGGATTTTATATATTGTCTTATCCCTTTTATAAAGATAACAATGTGTGAAAGGATAAGGGCTTTGAGAGCAGAAGCTGACAGGTTCCATGAAGAAGGGGAAAAATGTGAAATCACTAGGGAATGTAACCTTATTAAAACTGTAATATCCTATATTTTCAATCTGGACTAGGTCTTTCAGGCAAGTGCCTATTAATACACCTCAATCAATAAGCTGTGGAGGATTTTTTTGATGGATAGTTCTAGCTATTTTAGTGATACTGAGTAGAGATTTGCCAAATTCTTTTGCCTCAATATAGTCACCTTCTAAGGGCTTTTCTGTATGCCTGAAAAGTAACATACTGCAATCTGATTCTGTTCATGTGTTATTGTTTGTCCCTGCATACTTCAGGAGGTGTGGAAAAGCAAAGTCTGTTTTAATTATTAACTTCTTCATTGTTCAGTGCTGTTCTCGGTGAGGGAACCATCTCGGTAACTTGAGTAAATGTTAAAAATGTTAAAATTTTTTAAATCCCTCAGCAAATGAGGTAAAAGTCTTGTGTAAACAACAACAAAACTAGTCCT
Organism: Apaloderma vittatum; assembly: GCF_000703405.1. Lineage (NCBI taxonomy): Eukaryota > Metazoa > Chordata > Aves > Trogoniformes > Trogonidae > Apaloderma > Apaloderma vittatum. Next base: position 36,624 of record NW_009723203.1, read on the forward strand.
GTAGTTAAAACACAAATCATGCTGCTTAGATTCAGTCATGGGCAATCTCAGAGCTGAAGATTGCTTACTTTTTTAGAGCTGGATTTGCCACAGTCTAAGTTATCTGCAGTGCAGAGTATGTGTCAGTGTGTGAAAGTGACAGCCTGTTATTAATGGCAAATTAAAAAAAAAATCACACTGTTGAGCACCATTTTAACACCCAGGTATTAAGCAACACTGGGACCTTTTCATGGACAGATTTATGCCACAAGTAGAGTAAGAGACAGTAGCAGCAGACTGTCTATCCTGTAAGTAACCAGACACTTCCAGTTTTACTGGAACTCCCCAATATCAGAAAGTTAATGAGATATGGGAATTATGTATTTCTGCCCATTGACAGTTGGTGAATGTGCTAAAATGCAGTTAGTTTACAAGAAATAGAAAGTGAAGGATATAAACATAGCCATGATTCTGTTACATGAAAGACGAACACATATTTAGGTTTTTGATAAACCTGTTTCTGCCGTGAATAGATCTCGTTTTCCACCCTTCTGCTTCCCTGGACTTGATCACTTCTTTATTTTTCCTTCCAGTTCACCACTCTCCTAATTCTGTCCCTCAACTAACTCTGTGTTTCAAAGCTAATTAACTTACCCTTCCAGTCCCTAAAACTCACTTTCTCACTGTAGCCTCGGCCTCTCTGCCCTGCTCATGGTCCAAACCCTAATTCAGGCAGGTTCAGCTCAGCCAGATCAGCCAATGCTCTTTTCCCAACTATGTCTCAGCACATTCTTGCTTATCTCCCCTGGGTTTTTTTTATCTTCTTGTGCAGTTTCCTTCCTGGATCTTTCTGCTATATCCAAGCTCCCAGCAGAACTGTACCCATTCTCCTTTCTCCCACATCCCTACCCAAAACCTTTCTCTCTAGCCAGTTTCTCACCCCTGGTCATGTCTTTCTTCCCCAGGCAAAATCATTCTTGATGGGAGCTTCTATTGCTGGGATTGTTTTGTTCATTCCCACTCAGGTACTTCCCTCTGCAAGCAGGCAGTCCTGACACTTCACAAGTTTTCATCTCAGGCACTCCTGTTGTAACATTCACCATCTACCCTGGGATACCATGCAGAAGAAACTGTACTTCAGGTTATAGTTGTTCACAAATCCATCCCCCGCTGTTACAGAACTTTGGTCTCTTTGTTTTGTTTGGAGCTGGTTACCATGGACATGCTACAAACGCTTTTATTTTTCTTGGCTCAAAAAAGCTGAAGGGATGTTGCCTGAAAATAACTTGTTTTCATCAGAAGGACAAAAGCGTAAAAGGCATTGTCGCTATTTCAGATGTCAAAACAAAGGTATGTAAAAAATAATAATAGAAAGAAAGACTAAATATAGTGGATGTAATAACATGTCTATATGGTTCTTCTATGCATAACTTGCCTTTACCAGTGTCTGTAATATTCTGGATCTGTTGCTTCTGTTGTAGTTTTAGTAACTCAGATATGCTAAATGTATAATCACAGCCTAGAATCAAACATAAGAAGAGTCAGTGCCAAAGTTTTAATTATAAAATACATCAAACATAAAACTATTTTAATTTTTTTCTGAAATGGATTATGATAAATTAAATGCTTAGAATAATAATAAGAAAAATCTGCAGTGCATTAGAGAAGCACGAGAGATTGCTTCAATTCCAATCCAGTACATTTTCTAAATTTCCAATACTTGTAATGGAAAAAAAAAAGACATATTTTCTTATGGCTGTGCCATAAATTGGGGATATAATCTCATCATGCATCTGCTCCATTTGCCATCAATTAGTCTGATGAAAACAGGCTAAAACTGTGCAGTGATCAGCAACAGAGATTAAATACACTTCAGTCTTGACTACACACCTTGCCTTATCCTATCCTACTTGCTATGGGGCACCCCTACCCTTTGTTGCTGCTCTGATAAAATGTAAATGCTTCTCATTTACATTTTTTTTAAAAATTTATACTATATTTTCCATATAGAAAGAATTTTAAAAATGTACTAGGACTGAGCAAGAATCCATTTTAATGTGGAATCCTTTCTCGAGCACATTATGTGAAACTATGAATAATAAATCAATTGTTCTATCATTTCAGTTCTGTTTCTGATGTGGAGTTATAAAGGTAGGCAGTGAATTCAGTCACTCCTTACAACTGTTTCTAGAACATTAGACTTCTAAATTCTTTGTATGTTATAAGGAATTATTACAAAGGAAACATAATTATCTGGAAATTATCTTTTGCTTAGAAATGACTGCAAAAGGTAAGACTACGCAAAAAATAAATAAAAAATTTTTGCAAATAGTCAGAAGTTAAAAACTGTAATTACTTAAGAACATGGCCTTCATACCAAAGCACAGTTTTCCATATATTGTATTATACTATCTTAGAATCATAGAATCATAGAATGTGTTGGGTTGGAAGGGACCTCTGAACGTCATTTTATGTTCCCAATATTCTACCGAAACAAGTAATATTTTTTCACACCACCCTAAACTCAACCTTACATTGTCATTAAAACACCTACAGAAAATTAGTAGGGCAACGTCTCAGGTTGCCTTGATGCAGTACTACTAAAATAAAAAATAATTTTAAAAAATCAATATTGTAAGAAATATCAATTCCTGTTTTGAGCAAAACAGATTTTTTTCCTGAATTGAAGTATTATAGCAATTTTAAGAATTGTTTGAAGACTGTTTCCTATAGTTCAGGTTGTCAGTCAGCAGGGTATAGCAAAGAGCTCACACTAAACTGGACTTCACCAACAGTGAAGGCACATCCAAGGCAAATATCCTTGGACAGCAAACTTTGGCAATGAGATCAAATGAAAAAAATGTATATTTGCAACCAATAACAAGCTCTTTTCCTTTTATTATGAGGCCCCAAATATGATTCATCAGTTTGTGAACATGGCATTTTGACTTCACGAATCATATGCCTCTTCAAAATGATCTATATTTAAATAGTTGCTTACACCGCAAAAAAAGAAACCATTCTTTTCTTTACATTTTTTAACCTGAAGGCAAAGATTGAGGCTATAGTTATACAATTAAACATTTAAACCACCCCAATTTAAATGTATAAATCTTCACCTTCTAAATTCCCAAATACTATACTACTGTTTCAAGCTACAGTTGTCCCTATCCAAGCATTTTTAATCAGTTCTGCACTTTAACACATCATTAATACAGTAAAAATCATTTTTATTCCATACAGGTTCATGGATTTCAGTTGTTGCTCAGAGCTGGGAAATGCCCTCCTGAAAGAGCTCACCCATTTTACAAAACTCTTTAGTATAAAAAACAATACCAGTCCACTGTCAAGACCTTAAGTACCCTCTATTAACTCCTTGTCAGATTTCAAGGCACACATTATTTTGCGCAAAAAAAAAATAAATATTTTCCTAAAACGAAATGGGCCAAATTCACCTCAGATGCCAGTTCATCAGCTTCCTCTAGTCAGTATGCCAAATAAATTAATAGTTTTTCTAGTTCAGCCAACACTTTGTACTTTATTTTATATATTATGCAGTTATTTTAACTCTTGGTTAATAAAAAGAAAAATAAAAAAAAAAAATTCTCTTATCTTATTAGACTTATTAAAAAAGGAATGAATGAGACTTCTCTTGACCCAGCATCACCTCAATCATACACAGACTTGAGTTTATCCATGAACAGGTCTTATCCAAACATTAAAAAAACCCCTCTTCTTGAGACTCAGCTAGAAAAAAGGTCAGTAGTTCAGACTTAGTTTCCTTTCACTGCTTCTTAAATGTTACATTCTCAACAGGTTTTTCATCCATGTTGTGCTGTAGTCAGAGGCCCTGCCACTCATCTCAGGTGAAATGGCATTATCTAATGGCCATCAGAAAGAAATGTTTCAAGAAATCAAGAATAACAAGAGGAAATGTCTGCTCTCTGTCCACTGACAGCTGAGGTCATTTATCACTGCCAGTAAAGTACTTTTGTTTTTGTGTCTTGGCCCAAATCCAAACTGTGCCAGGTCTAGGAGATTAGTTTTGATTAGATGATGTTATAGATGGCCATTGGTTAGCTTCCTTTCTTGCTCATCCTTAGCTATCAAAAACTAGAAATCAGGTCACAGAAATGTAAGATTAGCTTTTTTTAAAAATATGATTTTTTAAAAAGATTCACTGTAAAATGTCTTTATTTCTCTACTGTTACGTACATTTTTGATGTTCACTTCAGTCAAGCTGTTCTTGATAATCATTAAGGAATTTACATTTTAAAAAAAGAAAAAAAACCTCATCAAGTCCCATGACTTCAGAATCTTCTCTATAAGAAGAAAATTAACTGTAATTAGACTCAGGAAAAATCCTTCAACATTTTTCTCACAGTATAGAATCATAAAATGGTTTGTATTGGACCCTGGGCAGGGAGTCCTCCCACTAGACCAGGCTGCTCAAAGCCCCATCCAGACCAGCCTTGAACACTTCTAGGGATGAGGCATCCACAACTTCCCTAGGCAACCTGTTCCAGGGTCTCACCACAGTGAAAAATTTCTTCCTTATATGTAATCTAAATTAACCCTCACTCAATTGAAACCATTGTCACTTCATCCTATTGCTACATGCCTTTGTGAACAGCCCCTTTTCAGCTTTCCTGTAGGTCCCCTTCAGGTACTGGAAGACTTCAGTAAGGTCTCCCTAGAGTCTTCTCTTCTCCAGGCTGAACAACCCCAGTTCCCTCAGCCTGTCCTCATATGGAAGGACATATGTATGTATCTTATATTGCTCTAGCCTCTGAATCCTACTTTTGGAATTGCTTGCAAACAGAAGCCTTGATATACTTGAGGAAAGGTTATTGTATCATTTCTGGTTTCATAGAATCATAGAACAGTTTTGGCTGGAAGAGACCTTCAAGACCATTGGTCCAACCTTTTCATAGCCCTATTAACACCACTAATCCATGTCCTTCAAGGCAACACCTACTCTTCTCTTAAACACCTCCAGGGACGGCGACTCAACCACCTCCCTGGGCAGCCTGTTCCAATGCCTGACAACCCTTTCAGCAAAGAAATTCTTCCTAATAACCAACCTGAACCTCCCCTGGTGCAACTTAAGGCCATTTCACTTTGTCCTATCACTCACCACTGGGGAGAACAGACCAACCAACTCCTATCTCTCTATAACCTCCTTTCAAGTAGTTGTAGAGAGTGATAAGGTCTCCCTTCAATCTAATCCAGGCTAAACAGCCCCAGATCCCTCAGCCCTTCCTCATATGACACACGCTCCAAATCCTTTACCAGCTTGGTAGCCCGCCTCTGTACCCTCTCCAGCACCTCAATGTCCCTCTTCTAGTGAGGGGCCGAAAACTGGACATAGTACTCAAGGTGCAGCCTCACCAAAGCCAAGTACAGGGGCATGATCACCTCCCTGCTCCTGCTGACAACACCATTCCTGACACAGGCCAGGAT
>NW_009723203.1:42142-61493 GCF_000703405.1 Apaloderma vittatum
TGGCAGCTCTCCAGCCACTCCTCCCCAAGCCTGTAGCACTGCTAGGGGTTGTTGTGGCCAAAGTGCAGGACCCAGCATTTTACCTTATGGTCACCCTGTCACAGAAGGAGATCAGGTTCATTAAACAGGACCTGCCCTTTATAAACCCATGCTGACTGGGTTTGATCACCTGGTTGTCCTGCATGTGCTGCATAATGGAACAGTCAAATATTGTGAAGATTGTTCATGTTAATAGCTAGTGTAGTTATGGTTAAGCGTGTTCACTGTTTTAATCATAAAACTCTGGCAGGAAAGATGATGCAAGGACACCTGTAAGAAGAAAAATATTTCAAGGAGAGGAATGTTCACACCGAAGACAATGTATGACATCAAAGGACTGTGTTGAAGAAAATGGAGGACACTGCTGAAGGATTGCCCACACTGCAAGAAAACGGAGGACATTGCTGCTGGAGTTCAAAGAAAAAAGTACATTTGGACATTGTTTTTGGCATTTGTTAGCTGATGTTCTTTCTTGTCTTGTGTGTCAATAGTTCTTAAACTATTTGAGTGGTTGTTTTACCTTAATTCAGTCCAAGGGTATCTTGAATGTGGCCATAGTTCCTAACAGGAGGGAGGCTGTTCTAAATGGCTCCTAAAGTAAAAAATCTGTAGAATAATAATATAAAGTTAGTAATAGCAATAATAATTGTGGAGTGATGGCATTCTCTTTTCTTGTCTGTGGAAGTCAGTCAGCGTTCACATCGATCTTCACATTCAGTCACGCAGGATCTGCGAGCAAATAGTCTTTAGAGCTCATAAATAAGAATAGTCTTTGGTGAGTATAGAAAACAATTCATAGAGACTTAGATTACCTTTCCCACAAGGCTAGATTCTGATTCTTTTTTTTTTTTCTTTTGTTTTGTTTAAGAGTAGAATTCATTCATTCTACTTAAACGCTTGAGTGCAGCCTATAGGAGGTGTGATATGCCCAGGCTACAGATAGTGCCTCGCTTAATTGTTTCAAGGTTTTAGCACTAAAATGGGGTTGATTGCCCTATAAAATTGGTAAAGATAGACGAAATCAAATCATTTCCTTCAATGTTTTTGACTATTTCTTATGCCTTGTTGGTGCGACAAGGGAAAGCATTCAAAACAGAATAGGTAGACCCCATATGGACTAGAAATCAAATTTCTTTGTTTCCTAGGTTGGCTTTAAGTGGAGGCTCTGCCAGGATAGATTTCTGTGGTCCTCCCTGGTAAGGCAAGGGATTTGACAGACCTCCTTGTCTTTTAGCCCTGTCCCCTGATTTTATTGGTTACCTGGGCTTGTTGCAGCTGCATTGCTGCACGTTGGGTTGTGGTGTTGTTTTCTTTTCCTTTTCACTTTCCTTCTTGTTACTCTAAACTTTACATGCTATCCTAATCAACCGAGATACTGCATTCCAGACATTCCATAGCCTTCGCTCCCCATCCAGGGTCTTTGCTATATGTGCCTGGTCTATCTTTCCAGGCCTTTCGATGTGATACTGAAAATGGCCCCTTCACCCCAGCTGGTCCCAAAACTTTCTACTGCCTGTCTGAGAGGGACTTCTAAACTTTCCCTTCATCAGGACTCTCTGTCCTTTGTTCTGTCTGTCCTCCGTTCGCACCCCTTTGCACCCAGTGCAGCGGCTACTCCTTCTTTGTGCGGAAAGGATCTACGTAGGGCACTTCATTCCATTTTCCTTCTCACTAGCAAAACATGAATTGCAACACTGTATCCTAATTTCAAGTTCTCTCACTACATTGTTCCCGAAGCCACTCTACCAAACCGGGCAGTGAAGACATCCCTTGTTCCGCCTGAGCGTGCCTGTCAGACCACTCCTCTGCAGCTGCAGCCAGGCTAGTTCCTACACCAGCCCAACTAACTGCTTTCCCTTTCCAACCTTCTTCTTTGATTGCTTTTGCAAAGCCAAGTATATGATCTACTATGCTCTGCAAGCTGTATCCATTTTTTCTCTCTCAGTCCTGCCCAGGAGTCACCGGGCAGGCACAGCAAGTTTCCAGAAACTTCAGAAGTACTTCTGATAATTTACGGTTGCAACTTTCCATGTTAGCAACAAACAGCAAAACAAACAAACAAAACCCCCACCAAGACGACAACACAAACCAGACACACTCAAAGAAAAACAGATGACACAAGTGCCAGATTTCAGGGGGCACCCTAAACATCTCGGGACTACTCTGCCAAGAGGTCATCATTCAAGCAACTCGGTTACGGTTCAAAGCATGCCAAGTTGGGCAATATGCGTCCCAGGGAGGCACCCCTTAAACCAGTTTCAAACCGCTTAACAGAAAACTCACCAAGCAGGAATTGCCCTAGTGTTCCAGGGAGGTGCCGCTTAAACCAGTTTCAAACAGCTCCATGTCGAACAACTGAAAGCAAGTCAAATGGAGGGAAAACACAACACTCTCACCTGAAGGATGCCCTCCTTGTGGAGGAAGGCTCAGAGTCTTCCTCGCTGTGTACTTTTCCCATTTAGCTCAAAAGTGCTCCACTGGCTGAGCTGGTGTCTACAAGGCTGCTTTAGACCAGCTAGCCAGGTGGCTGCTCTGTTCCTGACAGTGGAGTTGGTGTTTCATGATCTCGATGCTCATCTGCAGTCTCTCTTCTCTAGACTCCTTTACAAGAGTGTGTCAGTTCCTTGCTGAATTATTGCCGTGCCTGCAAGGCTTCACCCTATTCTCTGTCAGAATGTGGCAGAAGGCCTCCTGTCCGAGCCATGTTGAAGGCCTCGCAGGTGTTAGTTGCTGGGAATGTTGCAGCAAGTTGGTTAATGACTAGGGCAGCAGTTGGGTGTGATCAGCCTTGCGGATGCGAGCCAGGCTCTTTGCAACGCTGAGACACTCCTTTGTTTCTCTGAGTCCCACACCTGGTCAGGCACCTGTTGTAGCTGCAGCACTGGTGGCAGAACAGCTGCTCTCACTGGTTTTAGTGGTCTCTCTCTCCACCCAGCCCAACCTCTGCTGTTAGAGTGAAGAGAAGGAGTAAAGAAGGGGGTGGTTGTTCCTCTGGCCCCTCTTATGTCTCCTGGAGGTTTGCTCTGCCCCTTTTGCAGGGCATTGTGGGAAGGATGGAGGGGCATGGCCTGTGGTCTGAGAGCCTCTGGATTTGCTGAGGCAGCTCCCTCTGCTCTGGGAGTAACGTAACGGAACGGTAACATAACATAACCGTAATGTAACGTAACGTAACGTTACGAACCCCCTCCGCATTTGTTGGAGGTGCACTACAAATGGAATTTCACAGAATCACAGAATCACAGAATGTTAGGGGTTGGAAGGGACCTCTGAAGATCATCTAGTCCAACCTTCATCCCAGCATACCTAACCACTACACCATAGCCTCAAGTGCTAGATCTACTTTTTTCTTAAACACCTCCAGGGTTGGTGACTCCACCACCTCCCTGGGCAGCCTGTTCCAGTGCCTCACCACTCGTTCAGTAAAGAACTTCCTCCGAATATCCAATTGAAACTTACCCTGACGCAACTTGAGGCCATTTCCCCTTGTCCTGTCATTAGTAATTAGAGAGAAGAGACCAGCACCAGCCTCACTACAGCCTCCTTTTAGGTAGTTGTAGAGGGCAATAAGGTCTCCTCTCAGCCTCCTCTTCTCCAGACTAAACAAACCCAGTTCCCTCAGCCGCTCTTCATAGGGCATGTTTTCCAGACCTCTCACAAGCCTTGTTGCCCTTTGCTGCACCCGCTCCAGCACCTCAATGTCCTTCTTATACTGTGGTGACCAAAACTGGACACAGTACTCGAGGTGAGGTCTCACGAGTGCTGCTGTTGGGGGACCCCTAAATCGGAGAAGACATTCTATGTAATATACCGTATACAGGATGAAGTAATTAATCACTTGTATACTTGGTTTGGATTTGTATGCTGGTTTGGTTTTTTGTACTGGATTAATATTAGTTACCTGATCTGAGGTATATGTTGGTTTTGTCGGATTTCAATGGCACTTTGACGGTCGGCGCTGATGCTGACTTTGGGATATGATTTTGCATATTGACATGTACTTGCTTTGAACCTTTTGTTGAGTGAGATGTGAGTAAGGTGCAGTGTAACTGCGGAGCGAGCGTGGAGTTCTGATCCGTGTTTCCTTTGTCCCATGAGGGGCGCAGCCGGAGAGGAGCAACATGAGTGATAGGGCACAGGTGACAAGATGAGAACAGGAGAGAACAAAGCAGAGGTGTAGTGAAAAAGAGCCCTTTACAATGTATTTGGATCCATTGGCACAATCTAGGGGGACCTCCAAGGGGAAATGTGAATCAACAATAGGTATTGTAATCAGCAGTGGCCTCTATATACTTGAGATGCTTTTTAAAGAGATAAGGGATGCTGTGGAATCATCCTGAGGGGCAGAGAGATTGCAGACCCAGGATCCTTTAGTGCTGGCTTTTGAAAAAGAACCAAGAAAAGCATCTAGACTTAAGAGGTGTCATTCAGCCTGTAGTACTGGGCAAAGGTCAACAAGGGAAGAGAGGGTTTGAGATGTACCACACCCCCCCACCTCCTTTTTCCCCCACCTCCCTTTTCCCTGGCCCTCTGCCTCTCCTGCTGAGAAGAGGAGGAAGGAGCAGCTGAAGGGTCACCAAGTGCGGCCAGGACACGCAGCACAACCCAGGGCGGCCTTGACTGCTCGTTCCTCTACCTGAATGAGCAGAATTCGCACGGCCCAGGCCATATGCTCAGCTGGGCAGAGCTGTTACACAATCTTGTTTGTTATGTTCGGGCATGAGATGGGATGAGCTGACCCTGGGGCTGGGGGGCTGACTAGCCTCAAAGGTTTTGTCCATGGGGCTGCCCTGAGCCCTGCCATGGGCAGGCTGCTGATGCAAAGAGCCAGGAAGCCCCAAGGGCAACAGCTCCTCCTCCTCCCTGCGGAAAGGCAGTTAACCCATTTGTGTCTCCGGGGAGGGGGGCAGAACGTGTGCATTTATGCTGTGTGGATCAGACCGCCCCACCCGCAGAGTAAGGGATGGGTCCCGATGGGCTGGCACGGGTAAAGGTTCCGTTCTCCTCTGCGCACTTAGGTGCTTGGCAGGAAGTAGCAAAGTGTCCCAGGGACAACCCGATGAGAGTTGCAACGCAGTTCGAACTAATAGCTAAGAATGAGGATCCAGACTGGTAAGATGAGAAAGTACACCACTTCAGACCTTGCTTCTGAAGTAGGGCAATAACAATTAGTTCCCTTATCCACAAGTGACATCAGAAAGAAGTTGCAGAGACCTTGAAAAGCTTTTCGAGGAGGACTGGAGAGTTTTTTAGAAATCGGGAAGAAGTAGAACTGATAGCCACAGCCTGTAGCGCTGCTGGGGGTTGTTGTGGCCAAAGTGCAGGACCCGGCATTTGACCTTAGTGAAACTCATGGAGTTGGCCTTGGCCAAGCAATCCAGCCTGTCTAGATCCCTCTCTAAATCCTCTCTACCCTCAAGCAGATCGACACTTCCACCCAGCTTGGTGTTGTCTGCAAACTTACTAAGGGTGCACTCTGTCCCCTGGTCCAAATCATTGATAAAAATGTTAAACAAGAGTGGCCCCAGAACTGAGCCCTGGAGGACACAACTCGTGACTGGTTGCCAACTGGATTTAACTCCACTGACCACAACTCTTTGGACTCGGCCATCTAACTGGATTTTTACTCAGCAAAGTGTATGCTCATCCAAGCCAAGATCAGTCAATTTCTCTAGGAGAATGCTGTGGGCAGCAGTGTTGAATGTCTTACTAAAATCAAGGTAGACAACATCCACAGCCTTTCCTTCAACCAACAAGTGGATCCCCCTGTCACAGAAGGAGATCAGGTTTGTTAAACAGGGCCTGCCCTTTCTAAACCTGTGCTGACTGGCTTTGATCACCTGGCTGTCCTGCATGTGTTGCATAATGGAGGACAGGATGATCTGCTCTGTCATTACTCTAGGCTGTACCCCATCTGGCCCCATAGATTTGTGGACATTGATGTGGAACAGCAGGTCCCTGATCATTCCCTCCTCAGTTGTGGGAGCGAAGGGGGGGCGTTTTGATCCTGGTCCTCATCTCTTGGCGTGGGGGACTGGCTTCCGTCAGTACAGGTGTTTCTATTAATAAAGACTGAGGCAAAGAAGGCATTAAGCACCTCAGTCTTATCCTCATCCTTTGTCACTATATTTCCTAGTAGGGGATGGAGTTCTAGCAGGTCTATCAGGGGATAGAGGCTCTCTTTGTTCTTCCTTTCCCTGTAGAAAAAAAAACATAGCAAAAATTAATTTATTGCTATCAGATATCCAAATAAAATAAACTGAAGAAATTCACAAAATAATGGGTCTTCTTCCTCTCATGGAAGTACATCCTTTTATAAATGTAATTTGACATTAATCAACTTTGTTATTTCTACCTTCTACATGATCTTTATGACTCTAATCTTAAAATTAAACTAGAAATAAAATACAAAAACTTTTAAAGGTACCCATAGATGGTGAATGCTTGAACAAATAGGTAAGTCTTCTGGATCTAAAACTCTCTAGTGAGATAAAAGCATGTTTCATTTAGCTATGAAAGCATTCAGCATGTTACCTCTTTATTCATATATGCAGTGGCTGTGGCTGGCTAGGTGCTTTTTTTTCCTTAACATTTCCCACTCTTGCTGTCTAAAAGACTTCTACGTGGGTCAACAAAGATGAGGAAATTAGTATACATCAATAGCCTGTGAACGAATAGTATACATCAGTAGGCACCATTTCACCTCACTTAATGTATGATTAGAGAAAACCAGCTAAAATAGTAATGATTTTCAAGAGATGGCCAACATTAGCATTTTTGGTCATTTTTAAAAAGGTTGAAGTGCTTAAGAGAAAATCCACTGTAGACAGAACCACAGCATGCAGTTTCAGTGTCTGCTGGACCTGGCCAAGGCCATGAGTGTATCCAGGGAATGAAGAAGGATGGGAAGCTATGGGCTGAGGTTTTCCGACATGTGCATCCAGGGAGTGAAGAAAAATGGGAAGTCATGGACTGAAGTTGTCCTATGTCCTATGTCCTTCACCACCTCCTATGATCATTAGCTTGGTGCTGTGGCACAGTGTAGGGGGAACAACTAGCTAGGGCTGTGTCTTGACCTGCTTATACCTGATAGAGGTTGGAGTCAAGGTGATTCGTTTTGATCCCAAAGGTGAAATTAAGTCACAAATGGTGTCAGATGTCACAAAAGCAAAACCCTTTATTGACTAACAACCACTGGAGAGCGATAGGAAAGAAAGATAAGGAAAAGGAAAATCAAAGCAGTAAAAGTTCAAGATAGCAAGAAGTATAGCTACCACCATAGATCCAGCAACGTCTCGCAGATCCACCTGTTTCGATTCGGTGGGGAAGATCTTCAAAGAATAGCTCTTCACGGTGGCATTATATAGTGTTCCAAGAGCTGCTTCGCCTATCCTCCTATTTAGCCTATGCATATGAGTGTTGTCAGGAGCGATCTTCACCCCTCCAGCATCACCCCTGTTGGTGGAGCATGCATAGGTGTCCGGAGGGCTCATTTTTGCAGATGAAGTATGACTTGATAACTTGCACACCTTTAGGCTTATACACCATTGGGCTTGCAAGACAGCTCCCATATCAGCGGTTGAGCTGGGCCCAGAAGTTGTTTAGGACTTCAAGCCCCGTGGCTTATCTGGGCTGGGCCTTTAAGTTGTTATTTAGGACTTATCAGTGCTCCAAGCTTGCAAACAGCAGCCTTGAAGTTTCCTCTCAGGGAATTTCAGCAAGGTTGAGACAAACATTTTAACACAGTCTCCTACAAGCTGTGAACCTGCGTCCTGTGGCAGTCAGTTTGTCAGACCATGGATGTTTCACAGTGTCACTTTTCTTCCAAGAGCACAGGTAACCTCTTCAAGCACCTATCAGCTGACAAGAACCAGCATGAAGAGACTAAATAGATCATAATGGGAAGAAATCTCTATGGGGAAATGCAAGGTGGGAAAACATTGTTGTAAAGGACACTCATCCCCATGATCTTTGATTTAAAATCATGCACAAGAATGAGAGGGTTTTACACTTAAAAAAGCAAGCATTCAGACAGCATATTATTATGTTTTGAACTATTTTGTAGTTTGAAGTGTAAGCAGTTGTGTTAGCAAGGTACACCAGAGGTGCAGTAAACTGATGTGTGGGAGATGAAGCTGAGTACCACACAGCAGGCAAATAGCCAGATGTTTCTCTCTTACCTGCTCCAGCCACAACAGTCACGGATGTGATGGTCAGGTTACTGAAAACCATGCAGAGAACAAGGCTTGAAGATACGGGTGCAAAGGGCTTGAGGACAAATCTCCCTCTCCAGGTGTTAGCAAATTGTCTGACTGTGGCTTGATCTTCCAATGTGCATGTGAATCTACAAGCTGGTTTGCTTGACTTTGCCTCACACTCGTGTCCTGTTGTCCTTCCAGGAATGATGGAAGGATTTCTTCTTTCTGATTTAGCAACTCCAGACACGCCTGAGCTTCAAATGTATCATTAAATTTTTAAGGTCATAATATACTGCAATTTCAAACAGGCTTGCTCAGGTGTGAACTATAGGATGTTGCGGCTCAGATTATGTTTGCTGGCAACCCAAGGGAGGCTGTAAACTGGTGTTTGCTGCTGAGACTCACTCACCAGAAGAAAGGATAACTCTGTCTCAACCTGTGTAGAGGTGAAGGAACCTATCTGTGTAAGAATTGATGCCATGAAATCCAGAGACTGGAGAGAAAAGAATGACTACATCACACAGTGAAGAAAAAGGAGAATATAAGCAGCCATTCAAGCTGTTACGATAGCCCTGTTATAGATACCAAAACCAAACTGTTTTTAAAGTTCTGTAATAAAGATAAAAACTAAATGAAAATACTCAGAGAAAAAATGCTGAGTCAGATAGAAGGGGTTCCCCTCGAAAGACACATCTTCCAAAGGCCGATTAACACTTCTTGATAAAGATCTTCCAAAATGAAAATATGATTTTAAAATATGTCGACTTGCTGTTTCATTCAAATGTCACAAGACAGTAACTAATGTCTTTCACAGAAATTCAATCACAATCCTCTCTGTCTTAGTGAAGAAACGGAGTTTTTGATTCTGTTCCAGTGACAAAACCATCACCTTCTGTATCATGCTGCTGGACTACAAGTTTGACAGCAGAATGCTGTACAAATCTAATCTCTCCCAAATCATGCTTGACACCATGGACCACAGGAGAACACAGCAGGTCTTTCCAACTTCATAGGTATAGTAAACTTAGGTTTGTTGCACAAATAACATTTTTTGTAAAAATTATCTGAGCTTCCATGTAGTCTGGGCTCAGGAATTCTCTAGAAAGTTAGAGGGATTTTTTATTTATTTTTATTTAAAGAAAATATACCAAAACTTGAAGCATGCTAAAATAATTGTAAAGGTTTGAGACAGAAAGTAAGTATCTGAAAGTCAATGTATATATACACATGTGTATTGGTTGTTCATTTCTACCTTTTCTTTCTCTCACCTTGTTTTTATCATGCTTTCTTTACAGACAGTGTGGTCAATCAGCGAACCATCCTCAAGAGAGTCTCAGTACCCGAGCAGAAATCAGTGGGTCAAGCACGTAGTTTCAGCCTTAATTCCACATTTCCTGACTTCGGTGAACTGTAGCAAATCATACCCTTAACCTAATTTCAGCACATTTTGTGCACAGGAATATACCTTCACATTCTGTTTGGCAGTTTAGCATGAAGTGGTAAAATAAAAGTGCTTTAAGGGATTGTGAATGGTGAATAAATGGGGCTGGAATATGTGGAGATTTTTCTTTTCATTTCAATGATCAGAGGGATTTCATAAAATTAACCCCATTCTGCATTATGAACACTGCACAGATGAATCATTTTGATTCCAAAATTGTGCTTATTTCTGGCTCATCAGGGTTTGATCCTGGAAACTCTGAGACCGGAGGTGCTTAACAGCTTCCTGCAGAGCCCACTGCCCTTGCAAAAGACAGACCTTGGTGAACTTCACATTTTCTTGTTACCTCTGGGTTTCATAAGTAAAGAGGTAGTCTGTGTAATTTAATATCATTACTGTGCTTTTCTTAAGCCAGTTTGGCAGAGATTCATCTCACTAATTTTAGACATCTAAAGGTGCACTGAAAATGAGAGAACACTAGTTGTCTAGGTTCCCTTGAGAGCCTATGGAAAGTCAGGAACCCCTCAGCAACACTTCATCACATCTGTATCACACACTTACATTGGCATGGGATGAATCACCTGCTGGGGGGTGCATGTACCTCTTGACAATGATTCATTTTAGCTCTGAATAGGCTGAAAAACTATCTTCAGCCAGATGTTTAACTTTTGGACAAGCTAAAATAAGTTTGATGAATCCCATATCTGAAAGCCCTAGGTAGTCCTTGTTGGCTTTTTTGTTGTATTTCAAGCCAGAGGAGAAAGAGAGTTTGTTCAGTAAGACCTAGTTTGGGCATTGTCCCCATTGACATCATTTGATGTGCATGTTATATATTTACCCATCTGTATGAATGGTACTGGTACAAGGAAGATGATTCAGTGTTCCAGAGGATATACCTTTATACTGAAAGTGGTCAGAGACAGAGCCTCTTAGTTGCCTTTGATTGGAGTCCTATTCCGCTGAATGTTTTTGTGCCATACGGTCTTATAAATGTAGCTGAAATATCTTATGATAGTCAAATTAACTTAGAATTTGTTTGTTTTCTTTTGCCATATTTCATGTCTTTGATGTCAGTTCCACCAGCTTATAACACCAAACGAAGGAATTTTCTTATACATAAACATAGAATTTTTGGTAGATATATTAGATGTGTGTACTAATAGCAGGCATCAGCAAAAAGGTACATATAATTCCATTATACCCAAAAGACAAGAAACAAAATTTACAGGCAATAATACTTTAAGTAAGCTCTGTAGCAGCAATTCCCCTTTCTTCTTGGTCTTACATTAATATGGATGGAAGGTAAATAAAACGCAGAGCAAATGAGCACTTGAGAGACATACGAAAACAAAGGCCCGTTATTCAAAGGATCTGTTGATAAATGAACCTGAGAACTGAATATGAGACTCAAAACTTCGTATTTAACTTATAAAACACGCAAACACAATTATAGACTTTTTTTTTTCACTTCTATGTAATACAGAATAAATACAAAACCCACAATCACTATAGAGGGTTCATAGCAAAATTCTTACTTAGACAAGTAGAATATTCCTGTTATTGGAATGGTACAAGAATATGTTTCTAGTATGTTTCCAGTGTGCCTAAATTCCACCTCATGCTACTTTCAATTTTAGTGGCCTTCTGCTCAGTCAAGATCACTGACTAAATGTTTACAAAGTCAGAAGCTTTCAGAGACTCAGTCTAGTTGGTTTTGTTTAAAAACTGCAGCTCTCAGTCTCAGAGCAAGACAACTAACAATAATAAAACACCACCATTATAACTGATAAATACTGTTAGGAAATAAAATTGAATCCCAGTGAGGCAGGAGTAGTGTGGCTGCTTGGAGACATTTTTTTTCACAAAATGATGAAGAACAAGACCTTCTTGTCTATAATCAATACAATTGTCCTACTAAATCAATTCTTACTTTCCCATTAAAATGAAGAGATTAGCAGAGATACAAGTAAGGGCAGAGTCAGAGCCACTGAATATGATGATAAGTCAAAGCAAATAGGATTTGTCCTTTTCAGCATTACTGTCGGAACATAAACACACGGTGTTGTTCACGATCAGATGTTTCTTCCATCTATTCATTGCTTGCAGAAGCGTGGACACCAGGCAATACCTTCCAGGTCCAGCTTCTGCAAGTTCCAAACACTTCCGTATGTTGTGAGCTTTGCTAAAGCACAAGTATATGAAAGAGCGTGCTCAGAAAATTTAGGCCACCCTAGCCCATCCTCGTTTTTGGACCCTTCATTGTACTTTTTACTCAGGGTAAAGCTGAGAAGTGGCCGAGTGCTCTGCCTGTAGCAGCCTTCAGCCCTTCAGCTAGGCAATGCCCCAGGGAGCCACAGGTCTCTGTCAGTGGCAGCTCTGTCTCCCTGGCAACTGGTTCTTTTCCAGATCATCATATCTTAGTGTTTAGGATGCTTGCATCTGAATTACCAAGTTTCTCTATTTAAAGCCCCTTTGGGATTTCAGTCGATGTGAGATGATAAGACAACAGAGAAGGTAAAAGACTGTGTATCCAAAACGCAGTTGGCAGTGCAGTTTGGTCATGTTGCATGCAGAGTTCATACTTTCACACGGAGTTAATAAACTCTATAGGTGGATTGCCTCAAATCATCACAGAGGCAGACTTGCTAAAAATAATGAATGCTGCTTAGATAGCGGGCTACTATGTTTTCTTACAGGTAAGAGCTTCTTGTACTATGAATGTTGGGGGAGGAAGAGGTTTTCATTTTAATTTTGTCTCACAGGAGGTAAGTTTTCTCAGTGTCAAGAAGTTCTGCACAGATCTGGGCCTGGTACCAGCAGCAAATTAATTCATTCAGCACAGAGACAGTCAAAGGCTACTTAAGCCTTCAGAATCAAAGCTCTTAAATGTTTTGCAGATAAGCTTTTAAGTGCTTTGCAAATAAAATCAAAATGTGAGGACAAGAAAAAATAAAAGGAATTAAGAATGGCATGTATTTAAAAGTCTTAGCTCCTCTTCTCTCTATAACCACAATGAGTTAATAGGTTAATTACTTTCAAGAGAGTGAAAATTAGATTGTGATGACAATTCAATACATTCACCACTAATATGGACTATTTTTTCCACACTTGATGAACACCCTTTTTAGGCTTCTTTTACTTTTCCCTCTGCAATAAGAATTACTGAAGGTATTTCTTTTCACTCTTAAAAGTATTCAGAAAAACTGAGTTTGCAATTTGCACACTCTTTATTGTCACTTCTATTCCCATGAAATGGAAGCAAGACGGCTGAGAGAGAGCAGGATAGTTTCATCAGTCTGAAAAGCATTTAGAACATTCTCTCCTATCTTTTTTTTACTCTGAATTATTTTGTTTCAAATATACCTCTTTCATAACGCTTTCTCAAATTGCTCTCTCACCCTGTCTCCCAAGAAAAGAAGCAGCAGCAGAGCTTTTCAGGTTTCTAATTGATTGTCACAGATCAGACTGAATATAAAAGTGACAGTTCCTGTCATATGCATATGCATGTGCCCAATAGCCAGACACCAAGAACAGTAAGTTAGGGTGGGAGTTCCAGGACCTTCTCTGGATGAGACAATGTGAAGATTTAGAGACTGAAGATTAGAAGAGCCATTTGCATTATCAAATCCTCCCTCAATCACAATACAACCAATCTTCAGGACACAAGAGCATCTACTGTATGCACATTTCAAAGTATATTTTGCAACATCCCTGAGGTTGTAAATTAAAACGTAATTGAACAAAAGAGCAAAATTTATGAACCATTGGATGTGCAGGAGGACATCTGAAGATACTCGAGGTATCACATTTCTGAGATAGCACAGCATTTCTGAAAAGTACCTGGTCTCCTTCACCTAGCACATGCAACACACCAGAGAGACTTATTTTGAGCTAATCAGGTCCTTAGGCTATGTCTGTACTAGTAAATAAAAGCACAGGCTCAGGTGGAAGCTCTGGCCTGCGATTATCCAGACTGCTTACGGTTTGTGTGCTCCCAGCACAGCTTTTGCCCATGCCAATTAACACACTGCCAGGCAGTGGGGGGTAGGTTTGAAGAAATAAGCACACCAAGGGCTGTTTCCAGTATAAAGTATAGAGAGGGTCTGCCTGATCTAGGTCCCTGCACTCACTACGATCCTCTGACATTATTCCATTAGGCTTTACACCTTTTACTTGCCCTTATGCTTTATTCCAGGGGAGACAATAAATTTTATCAGCATCATGAGACAACATAGCCTTCACATCATTCCAGATACTTCAGAGTGAAAAACAGTATTATTCTTTTGTCTTAAAACCATAGGGGAACATACAGAGCGAAAGCATAGATGCAGCCAGGCCATATCACTGGCCTAAGAGTCAGAGAATGGTCTCTCACCTGTTTTGTTTAACAATATTTACAGGTTTACTGTATATTGTGGTCAGTTACAAGTAGTGCTGGCTTCTTGCTCAGGTGGTTTGTGATTGTACCTTCTTCAAATCAAGATTTTTTTCCCTGTGTTTGGGAGTCCCAGATCCTGACCTTGTAGCTGAGGCACGCATGAAGTGGCTGCCGAAAAATTCAGTTGTCATGAAGCATATTGCTACCACATCTACCTCTGATCATCTACTTTGCACGTTCAGAGCACGTTCCTTTGAGCAAGACTTAAGTATTAGGGATGCATGATCAGCATATCACGTAAGTATTAATACCAGTGTTTTCTATAGTAGAATTTTGGATATAGTTGAGAAGTCAGCTTTACTATAACTCTTACTTTATCAAGTCCATTCATTAAGAAGTTAGAGTGACTTCAACATAACACCTCTGAGTTGAATCCCCTTAGTTTCATCTCTAATTTCTGTAAATACCAAGCTCACATTCACATCTTTAACATTTATACTATTATTTATTTACTGTCATTGTTAACCTAATTGAAGAATGTGAGATCCCAAAAGCGGATTGCAGTGCTTACCTAAATATTTACACCAGCAGTGTAAGAGTCTTCTTATAGTAAAAGCTGCGATTTTTACTGCCACGTGTCTGAAAGCGAAGACTATGGCTCTCTGCCACCTCTGAAACAGGCTCCTAGAGAGGTTCTCCCTGCAGCTCAGCGGTGGCCAGTGTTACAGCCCACCACACTATTTGTATTATAATGGAAATGTCTTTAAGATACCTTTTTAAGAACCCTTTCTTTGACTGGCCAGGTAAAGCTAGAAAGACAACTAAATGGCTTTATTCGGCACATGGTTCAGCTGAAAACCAGAAGACATCACATTACCTGTCACTGTGCTTACATGAAACCATTAACGGAAAACCTGGAAAACAAGAACACTGTTGCCCATTTTGTGCCATATAAATGGCACACTTCTAATAGGTTCCTAAGAATTATCTCAGATCTTAATTTTTATTGCAGGGAATTGTCAAGCTATGACTATAATTTCAGACCTAGGCTAAGTAAAATATCGTAATAGTCAGCACAACCAGAGTGGCAGGAAGGAAGTAAAGAACAAAAGTAGTATCAGTAAGTTTCTTAAATTAAATCACTACTTATGGTTTCCAGATGGGAGCAGGACAGTAATTCCCACCTGGTTATAATTTTTGCCTATTCAATATAATTGAAAAGAGTATAAAAATAATATGTATCTCTCCAGGCATGTGTGCTGAAATGAAATTTTTAGATAATTCTTACTTCTCAGCAAGAAAATGTGTCCTTTTCTGATAGCCACTCCAAACTAAATATTTTTAGGCTATATATATGTATCTCATTGTTGAACTAAGAATTAAAGTGGGCTGAGAAAATCACTTTTATATTGTAATCGTAAAAAAAAGATCAGCATTGTTCCAGTAGACTATCTGGAGCATTGTGGACTGTGCTTCTCAAGAGTTAGATAATATATAACTTGCAAAACTCTCTCATGGAAACCTGCCGCAGCCAATTGGTCTGTAATTTAAAATTATCAGTATATACAGGTAGATAATGTTGACAAAGCTTTGGATTAATTTTCTTAATTCTGCTTTTTCTACTTGTCAGGGGTTTTTTTTTAAAAAAAAGCAAACCAAAACACAAAATCAGATATCAACAAGAGGTCAAAATTTAAAGAAAGTATGATGTATCTCCAAATGTCTGATCCTCCAAAAGGAAGACTAACATCAAATGATTAAAAATCTAAGAGTACATTCCAAAGGAAGAAAATGTGCTATAGCAATGAAGGAAGTTAGGAGGGCAGTTCTGTGCAAAAGACATCTGTAATCTCTGTGGAAGCTCAGAGGCACCTGTCCTCTAAGCAGGCATCAAGCCAAATCCCAAGTTTATAGTCTAAGTTTCATGTGCCATGCTGGTGATACACAGCCATTTTCAGCTTTTCTAACTGCTCAGCTGAGACTTTCCCCAATATGCCAGTCATAATCCACACCTGAACTGAATTCTCGTTGAGCCTCTTGGAGGTAATGAGGCTATCAACACCTGTGGCATTTATGTGATCTCCAAGGTGCCCTGGAGTGTGAGCCAGACCACTAGACATCAGGTGGATGGAAGCCTGGAGAAGTGGAAAGATGTTGAAAATTGAATCGAGCCCATGTCAGTGCTGTACACAAGAGGATACTGTACAAAAGAGAATTGACCACTACTATGGTGTTTTTAGAAGAAAGGACCTCCTTGTTTTGAGGGGATGGGAAAAGAGACCTGCCCAAGCCAAGAGTTCAGGGCTGTGGATTGTAACTGGAGGCATATCTGCCTGTTCATCCCAAGTTACCTGGCTAGGTTGAGGAGAAGAAAAAGGCTCACTTATTTGGGCATCTCCAACCAAGGCAGGTTATTCTTCCCAGGTCTTTTAAAGATCAGCCAAATATTGTACCATATGACATCAGAACAATCGAGATGTTGTAACAGCAAGCATCACAGCCCCAAGGTCTTTTTGCGGTACTTACTCTCTTTGATTATATTAATAATGAGTGAGTAACAAAACATCACCAAGAAAAAACATAATAGAAGGGAGTATGGGAAAATTAATAAATTAAACAGACGGCTGTAATGTATATCAAAATGAGTGACTTAAAGTAAATAATAAAGGCAATAAAATCACCAGCACAATTTTTCCATTAAAGTTATAATTAAAATAAAGGAATGGTTCATGATACTTAATCTTAAATGTAATTAACATTAGTTGGCAGAGGTTGACTGAATGATTACTATTTATCAATGTGCCTCTACTATAAAAATGAAAGTGACAGAAAAATGAATCTTCGTGGGCCTGGTAGTCTGTCTTTGAGGACTAATGTAGCTCCACTGGTGTGAACGGACTTCACATTATGCTGGGATCTGTGTGGCTGGGGGAGCAGATTTGCCAAAAGTGACCTGGGGATCCTGGTGGACAAGAAGCCGAAGATGAGTCAGCAGTGTGTCGCTGCAGCAGCCAAGGCTAATGGGATCCTGGGCTGCATCCACAGGAGCATTACCAGCAGAAGTAGAAGTGTGATCATACCACTCTACTCAGCATTTGTCAGGTCACTCCTGGAGTACAGTGCCCAGTTCTCTTCCCCACAATGCAAAAAAGACAAGGACAGGCTGAAGAGTGTCCAAAGAAGGGCCATGAAGATGATCAAAGGGCTGCCCCACAAAGAAAGACTCAAGGCATTAGGTTTTCTCACTCCAGAGAAGAGAAGTCACTGGGAGACTTCATCACAGAATTTCAGTACCTAAAGGGTGCTTACAAAGAGGATGGAGGCTTTCTCTCCACAAGGAGCAACATGGAGAGTACAAAGCTCAACAGCTACAAACTGCACCAGGAGTGGATTGATCCTGTATCAAGAAAGACAATTTTTTTTACAGTGAGAGCAGTCAGTCACTGAAACAACCTCCCCAGGGATGTGGTACAGTCCCCATTACTGGAGGTTTTCGAGATATATCTGGACAGAGAGAGAGACATTCTTATATGAGCTCTCTTTCCCATGAAAGGTTGGACCAGAGGATCTTGCAAGATCCTTCCCTGCTCTTTGATTCTATGATTGTATATTTGAAGGTCTAACCCAAAGTCTCAAAATGTTTTCTGATAAATCATATATCTGATTTACACCGTGAGAATCAAGCTGCAAAGTAATGATAAAAACAATCCTGCTGCAACAAAAGCATTGCACTCAACAATATATGCTAAAAATATAAAACAGTAGATTTGAGGTGAAAATGTGAATTGCATACAGGTACGCTGGACCTGAACAAAAAATAAAATACTCATCATGTCTCACAGTGGCAATTTTTTTCTGAGATGTATGTTTTTGAAGAATCTTTGAAATAGCTGACAAATTAATCTTTTAAAATATCTGTGCATTATTCTGAAGGACAAGTGTTTTATATAATCTAGCATGAGCAATATGAACATATTTAATGGTATGATATAGTGTTCACTTGATGAATACTAATAAAAGGATTTTCATTTTAAAATATCCTACTGTTCTTTTTACAATTCTGAGAAGGCTGAGGTCTCTTTCTTTATCTCATAGAAAAAGATTATCCTCACCCTGTTTTCTATTAATGGAAAGTAGAAAGAATCCAAAGAAACTGCTTTGGGGTAAAAGTGACCCTTTTTTGACCAAATCTTCCTTCCTTTCTTAAAGAATTTTGCTGATGCCAAGTCTGATGTGATGGTGTTTGTAGCACAAAGCTATTTTTAAAGCTAGAGGGAATCTGGAGAAGCGATTTCATGCTATTGCTAAGAAAAGATTTGTCTTTTCTCATTCGTATGACAAATGCCTAGCAGATGTGAGAGGATTTTTCCCTTAGATTATAAATGACGATTCTCCCTCAATAATCCATAAAATAATAAGATAGCTGAATGAAACCCAAAATACAACTATACAGTACATCTCCTCCTTTCTAATGCCTAGATGTCAGGCAGGTGACTCGCAGTCAATTAGCACCTCAGCACAGCACCCAGCTCCTGGCAGGTGGATGGGTAGGGAGGTGCTTGTGATTCATTTGCAGCTCCTTTAGTCTTGCTGTGGAGTTATACCTCAAACACTAACAAGTATAGGCCTAGGAGAATATTTTCTGGCCTTTCCTTCCCCCGAATCCCTTACAGACAGTGATTTTCAAGGACCCACTTGCTATTTATTTTAGGGGTGTTATCCATTATTACAAAATACAAACATGCTTATGTAGCTCTATATGCAGTTTCTTAAACTTGCATTAACTCAGACATGCACTGGCTTTTAAGATATTACTTTTCTGATCATAAGGGAACAAGAATTCGGCAACAAGTACAAAAAATATGCTTTCATATTAAAAATAGAACAAAATAAAACAGAGAAAGGATGAAAAAACATAAAAGACTATATGGCAGTTCAATAACATTAATTTTCCATGGTTGTCTCTGTCAAATACTATTTCACATAACAAGAATACTAGTCACAGTTCATTGTAATGTTAGGTTTGCCCCAGTGCCATCTGTGAAATGTCTCTTCCTTATATATGTTTCCTCACATTTTTATTCTTGTTTGTCTACTCAAAAAAGCACCAGAAATGCTAATTTAAAAAGATCAGTTTTAAGGATGAACTATGAATCTGCAGAAGAATAAATAAATTTGGTTTGGAGAGCTGCGAATCAGGGGGCCCATTCATTTCATAATCAAATGATACATACAATGCCTAGAAACGAAGCAAAATGTAAGTTCTGGGTACAAAACCAAAATTTTAGCCATTCCTGC
>NW_009723203.1:61524-77892 GCF_000703405.1 Apaloderma vittatum
AGACACTAGTCTTGAAGGTCTCTGTTACAATGTGCTATCAGTTCTCTAACCAAGGCTTTCGTAGGCTTTGGTCACAATCAGCTGCCTATGTGGGTGTGCAGTCAGTACAGAAGCAGCCAAGAGAAAGACTATGTTCAGGCTGTAGCTCAACAATACAATATTTCCCACTTAAAAAAATTTTATTCTGGATTAAAAATACATCAACAACATGATACAAAACTCTGATTCATTATAAACTCACTCTCATGATTCAAGTTTATACAAAATACTCCCGTAAGTTTAGTATGCCACAAGGCTTCATGTGAGATCAGGTATTGCCTGGACATTATGTTATAAATTTAGACCAAACCAAACCTCATTTGTCCTCTCACATCTGTTGTAGACAACCTGTTACCTCCTCCCGCCTACTGCACCGTTTACATCCCTTAGAATTTCTCCTGTTGCAGCTCATCACCTCTTCTCCTTTCAATGTGCATTTCTGAGATGACAATCTTTTCTATAACCAGCCCTTTATACAGTGAAGGATAATGTCTGATGGAAGTGAGGAGCACAAAACCTGCAGGAGGGGAGGAACACATGATGAGGAAGCAGATCTTCCCCCTTTCAGCCACGTCTCACCTGGCTGATTGATTCCATTAAATGATTTCCAATTACCTGCCTAGAAAAGCTGTATTATACTGAAAGAAAAGAGAACAACTCTGCAATGACTGAGTTCTTTATCTTAAATAGGAGTTGAACTGTAAGTCAACAAGGTTAAAAACAGGATCTGCAAACTTATAATCAAGGATCTATCTACAAAATGCAATGGAGAACGGAGACAAGGTTTCTGAGATGGCATCTGTCTGTTATGGTACTTGCACAGGGTGTGCCCTGCAAAGAGACAGACAGATGTATCAGGCTGGCTTGCAAGCTATTTAATTGCATCCATTAGGGCAAGTAATAAGTCTAATGAACTCAGCTAGATTGTTTCCTGTTTCAAGATTAGCTTGATCATTACCAGTTTGATGATCTGTGCAAGGCTCTTAAAATCCACACAGATACACCTTAAAAGCTAGATTCTCAAAGGCATTTAGGTACTTAATTCCGATTTGGTAATGTTGTGCAAGTTAAGCATCTAACATTTGTTTAGTTTGATATGTTATACTATTGAGAAGTTCACTTGAAGGGCTACAGTCAGGATCTGTAGCTGATATCCAGCATCAGACACTGGGTGGGAAGAGAGCAGCTGGGAACTCTATTTGATCAACAAAAGCGTATGAAATATATTTGCTGGAAAAGCTCAGGGTACTTTGTTCCGGGCAAACATATTAAATGTGGCAATAACATGAAATATTGTCCAGTGTATGTGCACTTAAAAAAAAGGAGGGTGGGGTAGGAGGAGGAGGGAGGAACTGTGGATTATTTTCAAATTTTATTTTTGTCCCTAAGACCAGCATTTTACTGATGGAAATGACAAAATCTCTAGCAAGGATGACCTGATAATTCAAAGGGGAAGGAGTGAAAGCAAATAGAGGAAAGAAAAGCCCTGCAGCCATTCTCCTCGTGGTCATTCCTGTCCAGGCAGAAGCAGTCCAACACTCTGGAATATGACCCACACCGTGCAGAAGTCCTTCCTTTAACTGGCACGGGTATGACACTGTCTAGAAGCTCTAAGCTGTCTCAGACTGATTCCTGCAGACCGTTTCACTTGCTCTGTAAGTGCAGCATGGCCCTGGGACCAGGAGTGCCGAATTTGCCTCACTGGATCAGATCTCACACATATCTAATCAAGAATCCAGTTCCTCTCAGTCATCAGTATTGGGCATTTTGGAGGAAAACAAGAATCATAAAGTAGGCCAGTACTTGTGACCTTATACACATATTGTCCTCTTATATGTATTTCATCATTGATTCTGCTGATTCAATATTTAATCACTGAAGCACAAGGTTTAACATGCTTTCAAATTTGTTACACTTTTCAATTGTTAGAGACACATGGGAAGAGTTTCCCCTCGAAAGTGCTCTTTTAAAACCACCTAGACAGCAGATTTTGCAGAAATTTGTCAGCTTTGTGTGTGAGAAACCTCATACCCCAACACATGAATGCAAATTGACCTAAACCAATCGCATCCTTTGAGCCCATCACTTGCCAGGATTACAATACCCACACGCTGTACTGCTGATCTGCACACAATAGTTATATGTACCTAGCAGAAATTTTCCAAATACCAAGCAGAAAGGAATCTTTTTTCCCCTCGCGGTGACGCGGCTGCAGTTGCTGCAGCCAAAGGTGCGGTGCTGCTGCCCTCCTGCGGACGAGCCGGGCATAAACAGCGATGAGGGAAGGCAGCTTCACGTCGAAGTTTTCCACAAGGAACAAACCTAAACTCGAGAAACGCTCTCTGCCCTGCTGGGGCTGTCCTATGCATAACGGCAACATATTTACGCAACAAGCGGGTTCATCGTTAAAAAAAAAACAAAACAGCCCTGTGTTTTAACAGTGTTCCTATCTCTGAACGTTCATGGTCCTTTGCTGTCATTGATAACAAAACCAAAGCTATGCATTTTGCTTTCACACCTCTGGTAAACTGAACAGCAGAGAATCCTAGATCATTTAGGTTGGAAAAGACCCTTAAGATCATCGAGTCCAACTGTTAACCTACTGCTGCCAAGCCTGCCACTAAACCATGTTCCTGAATGCCACATCTACAGCAGTATGAACTTCTTCAAAGTGCAATGAACTTCAGTGGATCCAATCTCTCGCCTTCTACATGAAAGACAGGAGATGCAAAGCAGAGGGAGGGAGATCTACACACCATCTACACATCTGTTAAATACCTCCAGTGGTGGTGACTGCACCACTTCCCTGGGCAGCCTGTTCCAGTCCTTGACAATGCTTTCGGTGTAGAAGTTCCTCCTAATATCCAACCTAAATCTGTCTTGACACAACTTGAGGCAATTTCCTTTTGTCCTTTCACTTGTTACTTGGAAGAAGAGACCAACACTCACTTCCTTTCAGGTAGTTGTAGGGAGCAATAAGATCTCTCCTCAAGCTCCTTTTATCCAGACTAAACAACCCCAGTTCCCTCAGCTGCTCCTGGTAAGACTTGTACTCCAGTCTCTTCATCACCTTCATTGCTCTTTTCTGAACGTAGTCTAGCACCTCAATATCTTTCTGGTTGTGAGAGGCCCAATATGGAACAGAGTACTCAAGCTATGGCCTCATCAGCAGCAAGTACAGAGAGAGGATCCCTTCCCTGCTCTTGTTGGCCACACTATTTCTGATATAGTCCAGGATGGTTTTGGTTTTCCTGGCCACCTGGGCACACTGCTAGCTCATGTTTAGCCAGCTGCCCACCAGCACCTCCAGGTCCTTTTCCACCTGGCAGCTTTCCAGCCACTCCTCCCCAAGCCTATAGGGTTGCCCAGGGTTGTTGTGACCCAAGTGCAGGACCCAGCACTTGACCTTGTTAAAGCTCCTACAACTGGCCTCGGCCCATTGATCTAGCTTGATATTGCCTCTTTCTGCAAGTTTTGTTCAAACAAAAATGCCCAGGGTTTCCATAGATACTTGACCTACAAAGATGCCAGAAACTAATCATAACAGAGACATCTCATCCAAAAATATCTAATCTGAATTTAACTCTGGGAACCTCTACATCTTTATACCTCTAACATTTGAACTACATCAGCTAAGGTAAAAATAATATCAAAACATTTATGGACACAGAAAAGTTTACTTTTTTCTTTCAGTCTTCTTATATGTTTGTGTTTCCTGTTTCTGGAGAAACAGCAGATCTGAAATAGCATGGGAAAATTTTCCTGGCTTGGCTGGCACACAGTTGCACTAGAAACATAGAAAGAAAATCTTGTTCCTGACCTGTTCCTAGGCCAAAGCTGTCTGGATAAGCAACCAGTGTGTTTCAAGCTTACCTTGATTTTAATCTTCATGCAGATAACCTATTGATAAACCAGACATAGGAGCTCCACATCTGTTTGAGAACACACCCCCCCAGCATTTTACAGCTGGGATTCGTTGAGGAAATTAAGCATTTAATAAAAGCTAAAGGACCAGAGTTGGTCCTTCTTCAGCGTGGTTTCTTCATCATTACTTTTAAACAATATAGAAGTGCATACCCATTTTTTTTCCTCTTCTTTACTTGTCAAGGAGCCATTGTTGTTTTAAGATCTCACTTCTGCAAACAGTGTGACTTAAACAGTCCATGCTGGACTAAAGTAAAGCTGTGCACTGGATTAGCCTACTGCCTTACTCTTAGTAGGCACACATCTGACAAAATCTATTCATTTGGCATCTTTATTTCTGTGCATAAAACAACAGGGTTTCCTTGTTTCACAGGAATGCTGCTATATAAAGGCTATTAAAGACTGAAATTGTCAGGATAATTAAGTTCACTTACGAAGACACTGATGGTATGAATTTGCAAGAAACTGATTTCTTCTGTGTAAGCTGTTAAAGCTGAAAGATGGAATGTGTGCTGCTTGGCACACAATGCTACTGAGTACTACCAAGGAAGAAAAAATAAGTAGTTTTTTTCATTGGCTATTAATATAAAAAAGTTAAGATTTTTCTCGAATTATTCTATTGACTGAGTAAACTTAAGCCCTTTACAGTAAGTTAAATTAGCAAAAGTGAGTTGCTATAGTCCCAAAGATCTACTTAAATAAAGCCCATTCTCTTACTGGAGTGAAGGAAACAACTAGTCTTCCTACTCATATCATCAGCAGAGGGCAGAGCATGTCTTTCAGCACAAAAGACTAATAAAAATCAACAACAGTGCTTGAATATCGCAGGATTCAGGAATCATTATCATGGATTTTGAGTCCTTTTTTCTTTTTTGCCTTTCAACATTGTCCTTTTCTAGTAAAGCCACAATCTTATTATGATCCAACACTGAATGAACATCCTGTGTGCTGAGAAGGATCAAAATTCATTAAATGAAGGATGAAGCTCTTGTTACCAATAGTACCAATTATTTGGTTGAAGAAGTATTGATCATATTAGACTCTAAACAATGAGTTAATTAAGTTCAAGCGACTGCATTTAAATACCGAGTTAATTTTGATTGGGGTTTTTCCCTAATCAGTTGGAATTAATTTATGGTTGTGTTGAATTACAGTATTCCAAAAACATTTAAACAGAAATCAATGCAACTAAACATGCACTTCTGGTTTGTTTTATTTCTTTTCTTTTTTCTTTGTTGTTAATTTCAGGTAATTACTTCTTGTGTCCTTTCTCTTCATCTTCTCATGACAAAGCAATTTGACAGGAGCTCTAAATCCAGGAATTCTCTGGATCTAAGGTTCAAGATGGCTTTCTAATCAATTGATCCATCCTCTGCTACGGTGACAGAAAAGGAAAACTGAAAATTATTCAACATCCTATATGGTAGCCCAGTTTCATATGGTAGCAGATTTAGGGGATGTTTAGATTAGGTTCTATGTTTTCTGTCATCCTGGAAATTGTTAGTTGAGCACGAACTTGGTCTAGCATTGATGTACTCCATAAAAAAGTTTTGCATATCTGTCTGGCTTTCTTCTAAGGATTTTAATACAATTTATTAATTTTATCTTCATGGACAACCGTTGTCTATGTTATGTAGAAAATTGTGACAGACATTAAATCTCATTTGCCTGATTTCAATTATTTACTTGAGGAGTGGAAGTCGCATTCCTGTCCCAAGACAAACCATCTTATTAATTTATCGGAAATTTACCTTCTAGTAAGCCAGTTATTTTCCTGTCGTTTTGCATTTTTTATCCCACGTTGTTACTGCAGTAATTGTTCATTTCATCCACAGGAGGGCAGCAAGAAGTTTAAAAGCCCATAAAATATATACTTGTGATATTGCAGGGAGCTATTCAAATTTCCAACTTAAATTGAGGGGAAAATTCCATTCAGAAATCTTTTCCTCCTAAAGCAGCATGAGGAGTCAAAGTATCATTCTTTTTTCCTGAAATGAATTTTTTTGAGAAAATTTAGTTTTAAAATGTTGAAAATCCCTCTTGGGCAGACAGTTTCTCCTCTTGAGCACACCACAGTTTGAGTGCTTGGAGTCATAGTCTTGTATATGAAATAGATATTTGGAGATTTTCTTCCATGTTGTTTTAACAGAGAGAGAGATACAAGCAGTGTGGTTAAGACCATACCACAGCTAGACCACAAAGGCCAATAGAAGAAGCACAGGAACCCAGGCTTGCCTCTCACGAAGCATTTCATTAAATCACACAAAATGGATCACTGGAAACTGTCTAAGAATCCAAAATGCCTTAGCTCACTCTGTTCTAATCTAGCATTATATATTTTCTGAAGAGATTATTTAGAAGAAAAATTAAAATGTTCCTTAAAGAAACCCTCAATCAGTGAAAAGTGCTCTACCCTCTGAAAAACACAATTATATTAAATTCCTAAAGATCATATGTCTACTTAGATTATTTTCACCAACATTCAGGTTACCATATTTTGGAAGGGCTGTGAGATCCTATAACCACCAATGTTCAGGTTTATGTTAATAAATGTCCATTATGTTGTACGAACATAAAGGAAGAAACTGAGGCATTATGGCATGTTGAGATAAAAGGTTTAGGCCACTCAGGATTATAAAACATCCTGCTTTTTGCAGAAAATTAGACTGGCAGGGGATTGTTGAGATGGCTTAGACCACAATTTTTATTTGCATCTAATTACTTTGGGTTTATGCAGCATTTTTAATGAAAGAATATTTGCCTTATTGATTCTAGTAAGTCAGAAATTATATGCTATAGCTCAGTCAAGCCATAGCTCAGTCTGTCTCAGCTTCTTGCCATCAGTGACTCTCACTTTTGTCAGTAAATTGAGGCAAAGTAACTTAAAGTCACACTGACAGCTTTTTAGAACCAAAATTCACATTATAAATATTTCAGAGGGCTATCAAATCATTTAATCAATAAGCACACAAGTTAGAAAGGGCTATGCCCTGGTTAGCTCAGTCGTTTGAGCATGGTGCTGATAACACCAAGGTCACAGGTTCGATCCCCATTCTGGCCCCAGGTGTTGCCTGATCTAGTTGAGATGTGACCCTGCCCATGACGTGGCGGTTGGATTAAATGATCTCTAAGGTCCCTTCCAGCCTAGGCCATTCTATGATTCTATGATTCTATGACTTACATGTTCTTCTGTATTATCCAAACAAACACTGTGTGAACTCCAATGGAATTAAGACAATTCCACAGAGAAGAGATGAAAACTGAGCTGTAAAAAATCTGAACTTCTGTTTAGTTGCTGAGCCTCGGAAAAGTCATGTCACATTGATTCATTTGCTTGAACAGGAGGGGTTTTTTTTGTTTCTTACAGGCCTTTTTTCATATTTAAAGCCCTGGTCAACTCTATTCTGAAGTGCGGTCAGCACAGCAGAGACACCAGCATGTATTCCAAAATACTATGTGTCTAAGTGTGTTCATATGAGTCCAGTCCCTTAATATTTCAGCTACATTTTGACCTGCCCCCTCATCACCTGCACTCCGATATATTGAAAGCATTTCCATCTATGTTCGCATCAGAAAGACGTGATTTGGCCTTCAGCCTGCGATGATAGCAGACTTGGTAGAAGGGTTCTGAAATAAAATTACAAGGTTTTTGGGTAGTGTCCTGGTTTTGGCTGAGATTTAGTTAATTTTCTTCCTAGCAGCTGGTACAGCGATGTGTTTTGGATTCAGTGTGAGAATAATGTTGATAACATACTGCTGGTTTTAGTTGTTGCTAAGTAGTGCTTATACTAAGTCAAGGACTTTTCAGTTTCTCCTGCCCTGCCAGCAAAGAAGGCTGGAGGTGCCCAGGAAGTTGGAAGGTGACACAGCCAGGACAGCTGACCCCAACTGTCCAAAGGGATATTCCATACCACAGGATGTCATGCTTAGTACATAAACCAAGGGTAAAGCTAGGCAGGTGCAGCTGCTCAGGAACTTGCTGGGCATTGGTCAGCAAGTAGTAAGCAATTGCATTGTGCATTATTTGTTTTGTATCTTCTAATTCTTTTAGTATTGTTATTTTCTTCCTCTTCTGTCCTATTAAACAGTCTTTATCTCAACCAACATGTTTTGCTTCCTTTTTCTGATTCGCTCCCCCATCCTGGTAGGGTGGAGTGTGAGCAAGCAGCTGGGTGGTGTTTAGCTACTAGCTGAGGTTAAGCCACGACAAATAGTTTCTCACTGTGAATGACTTAACGTGGTGTCTGAAGCTATCCTACAGGAAAATACGGTGGTTGTATGTTTTGTTTTCATTGCAGTAATATGCCAGTCCCTCACTCTGCCTCATTGCACATCTCCCTTTGATGGTAAAACGTCTTTTTGCCCTTGTAGCATTTGAGATCAATTTTGTTAAATAACCTGATGATAGGATTTGGCCTTGGGAACCTGTGAATAAAAAATCCTGTGGTATGGAGCATCATTTTAGTTTCTCTTGCTATTTATACTAAATTGGCAATGAGGGACTGAAGTGACACAATTTATTTCTTAGGAACATGAACATTGCGCATAATTAATTGTGTAGATGCCGACACAGAAATTTCACCCTGGCAATCACTGTTGGACATTTTACATTTAAACATCTACTTTATTCGTCTCTGGCTTCAGTCATCTTGTAGTAATGGATTTTTTTTTTTTCTAGTAGCCTATCCCCAAGCAAAAATGTAATATGATCTTTAAGAAGTCTGCCCAGGCACTGGGAGAAAAGCAGCAATAAATGGGGTTTTTTCCTAGCTGGTAATGATTTAGCCTGGATCCCCAAATTACTGCCAAGCAAGGAGGGACCCCATATATACTACACTTACATTGGTGTTTCTCAGACAGCAGCATTTGAAGCTGCATTGTCAGTGGAAAATACAAAAAGCTTAACTCGAAAAGTACTGATCCCTTTTAACGAGCCTTCAAGGATGTCAAGTGTTGTTTGTTCAGTCCTCAAGTGCATGCTCTGACATATCTAAAAGCTGGTACTTGCTGGTACTTTTGTCAAAACCACCAACTAAAGTCCCCATGGGCCTTTCAAATCACAGCGTCAGTGCTGAGTTCCAAGTAGGCAGGAGCTGCCATAACACATCAAACACTGAGTCTGTCTGGCCCAACAGCCTGTCCCTGGCACCAGAGACCTCAGTCTCTGTCTGCAGTGGACAGGTATCAGTGACCTCTCCAGCAAGGGCTCCCTCTGACCTTCAGGCTGAAGGCATGAGTTCCCGTGTCTCACACACAGAAGGAGTTGGAGGTTTGCTTGTTTTTTTACTCTCTTCTAATGCAACTTGCGAATATCTTCATTGCTCTTAAGAAATCTTTTGTTTTGTCCTCTTGTTTTTGAATAAGTTGTGTGCCTGAACATTGTCATATCTTTTGGCAAAGAGCTCCACATAACAATGCTCTGTGTGTGTGTATGTGCAATCAGCTTGGTAACTGTAAATGATCAAGTTTTATTTTAGGGGAGGGGAAATACATGCATGCTTTGTATATCCTATACGCCATCCTTTATCCCTTTGTTCAGCCCCCTCATATTTGCTGTACAGTGTAAAGTATTCTGACCTACCCATTTTCTCCCTGTAAAAATTAAGTCATTAAGTAATTGTCTTTATTTTTTGCTGCATCTCTCAATATAGTTTTATTTTAAATATTTTGTTTGCTAATTTTGTTTGGATTTTCACAATTTGACTAGTCACAAGAATATTTGAGATGGCTTAAACATGGCTTAGCTTTATACATAGAGCTAACTCACAGAGGGTGATAAATTTAATAATTGAGCTGATCTGAAAGAGGAAAAGGAATAGCCTAGACTGTCTTCAGTGATGCTCTTATTCTTGTTCCTCAAATTGATGGTCATCCTTTCTTACTCTCTACTCCTCATTCTTTCTGCTTCAGAGGTAAATTCTCAGCTCTGTTAAAACAAAAGGAATTTTGCAACTCAGCAGAATAAGGATTTCACACTTCAAGTGAAGATGCTGAAGAAAACAGAACATCAAATGTGGTTCAAGAGATGATGCAAGTAGGTATGTTGGCACATGAGTGAAATATTACATGTAAATGCCTTTTGAAGCACTAGCATATCTAGCTCCAAAGGCATCTAAACCATACCTGTGCCAGCAGCTACCTAAGGTTTGATGGTACTGTGCAAATAAGCAACCATGGCTAAATGTGAGCCAGTAACCCAGCTTTCCACTCCCTCCCTCAGCTGCACAGCCAAATGTAAAGTGATGACCTCACAGCATGCTCACCACATCAGTTTCAGACACAGTTTCAACTACTGTTTATATAATTTATATTAAACCAATGTCATAGAATATTGAAAGACAGAAAACCAGGATTTTTTTTTCCATGCAAGGAAGTTTTCTGATATGCTTGGGTTAAATACATTTGTTACAATTTCTTGCAAATTGAAGTCTTTTTAAGGAAAGGCAGTAGGGTCCTCCCTTCTGAATTGATCGGATTGTTAGACTGTTTGCAAGAGGTGAGACATACAGATTTACAACCTTTCAGGTAGAAGAAGAAAATTACTCTAGATTTTTGTTATGTTGGTGAGAATTTTAAATATTGAGCTACTAGATAAAAGAAGATTACTATATATGTTCCTTACATACACTTTATACAATAGTCTCTTCATAAAGGAGAGACTTGGAGAGAGCTTGAAGAAGAGGAATCAGACTTGTGAAGGACAGAATAAAATAAATAGCCAAGACAAGATCAGACCCACCTGTTTTCCAGTGTTTCCTGTGGCATTTCCTGCTCTGCACACATTGGCATCATCTTGAGTATCTAATTCTTGTCATGCATCACAGAGGAAGCCTGGGCTCCCAGCTCAGGACTGTGATTTTTCTGAGGGAGAGCAGATGCCCTCCAGGTTACATGTTGTACTACTAAATGTCGTACAAGCAGATGCACTTTTATGTTTCTAGCTTTTAACTTGCTTGAAGAAGTA
Organism: Apaloderma vittatum; assembly: GCF_000703405.1. Taxonomy (NCBI): domain Eukaryota; kingdom Metazoa; phylum Chordata; class Aves; order Trogoniformes; family Trogonidae; genus Apaloderma; species Apaloderma vittatum. The sequence continues at coordinate 72,452 of NW_009723203.1, forward strand.
GTAGTAGTAGTAGTAGTAGTAGTAATAATAATAACAATAACAATAATAATAATGATAATGATACAATGAAGAAGGCTCGTTTTATTGGATAGATTGATACAACTAGGGGGGAGAAAAAAAAACAAGATCCCAGACCTATAAGCTGTTCCATTCTATTGTATCCCTTCTCTATACAAACCTTACCAAGTATATTCTTGGCCATAGTGCAGTCTCATCAAGAGATTTGGAATGGATTTTAAAAAAAATAGATTGATTATTCTTTTTTAAGTAAATTGGGCCAAGACAGGTTCTCCCTGAGCACATAGGTTTGTCACAGCTCTTGCCCATTTCTGGGTGCTATAAAGTATCTCCTCTTACAAGATCTGATATTGGAGAAAAAGCATTTTGTTTTTACTGTTACATACACAATTGTTAGTCTTTTTTACAGAGGACTTGCATTTATCTCCAGACTAATTACCCTTAGCTGTAGCATATTACTGAAAGGTAACTCACAGTGCAGAAATAATGTAGCTGAACGGCTGAAATGCAATTTAGTTATATCAACAGCAAGTGAGCAATGTTTAACCCCAAGAGTGCTAACTCTACAAATAGACTACACAGTACAAAATAATTCTATGGACAGTTTGGATCAAGCTCCACTTACATTTGCATTACTTCTGCAATTGTGACATCCTTGCATCAGAACAAGTGAAAAGAGATTCACTTGTCTTCTGCTAGGTGATTAGTAATAAACAAACTAATAAAGTCCACGTAGGCATCATTAGGCTTTCATTCATTGAATATCTATGAAGGAACATTTGCATTCAAGCCAAGATCATTGCTTGAATGAAAAATTATCCCCACTGGAATCAAATTAGGCTATTTAATATAAGTATAGAAATCAATTTAGTATCTCTCTCTGCCAAGGGACTCTGGTCTGTTGAACTCATTGGATAGATGGGGCTCATTATCTCGTCCTTGTAGAAGACTATGGACTACTTCTACAGCCCTGCAGAAGGCTTCCTATCAGCACTAACACCTAAATTCTCTCATACATGACCTTCATTTCTGCACAGGCATAGTATTACAAACACTTCTACTGCTATTTCCGATGCCAGAGCAAAACCCTGTCCTCAGACTTCTGTGCTATGGGATCATGCTGAGACTGTGAGAAGAGAGTTTATCCTAAATATGATTTTTTTCTCTTCCCACTGCTTCAGTGAGAGGAAATTGCAATTAATCTACTTCAATTTTGAAAGAGAAAAAAGTAATTACAAAAATTATAGTAATTGGGGCATTCAGCTGCACTTCAAAGGATATTCTTTTCTTTAGCATCCTTGACGAAATGTAGTTTCAGATTTCCTAATGAAATGCTTCCCCTCTGTCATCATTAGTCTTCTTAAAAAACGAATCTTAAAAAATAATTATAGCATGAGCATGAAGTCACCGAAATCAAAGAATACAAGTCAATGACTCTGTTATATTCGATGTTCCTTGATCTTAAGAAAAAAAAACAGCATGGGGTTACATAAAATTAAATCTATATAGTCAATGTTGTAAATGAAAGCTTCTTTGAGCTTCCTGCAAACCAAGGGCCTGAACTGAAATTTCACTTAAATTACAGGACATTTTTCCTTAAATAGCTCAATGTAATGTAATGTAATGTAGTATCCAAAAGTGTAAGGAGAATAGTGCTTCTGTGAGCAACAGAACTATTAAGCCAGGCTTCTGGCAGAAATATGTCCTTTTCCTTCAGATAATCTTTTCTCACCACTACAACCCCCAGTGCTACCCTCATTTCTTTCCAGTTCCCTGCGGCAGTCCCTTGCACGGGGGTTAACATATGCTGCAGTAGCACACTGACTGCTGCCAAAGAAACAGGCAACACCACTGTTGTCTTGCATGTTCCTCAGTGGGAGAATTAAGGTCTCTCACCTGTTTGAGCACTGGTTTCCACCAACTAGTAGGGACACAGTATATTTGAGATTTCATGACTTTTCTTCATTTTGGTCTCGGTAGGTTCAGGAGTGACTTGATGATGATAATAATGATGCTGTGCACACACTTTTACTATATATATATTTTTTTTTTCTGGTGTTATGCTACTTTGTCACTGTCCCTCTGATTCCCAAGTGGTTTCAGTCTGGGTGGAGGGGTAAAGTGAACCATCAGCATACTGACTCCTTCACCTGGAGGAGGCTGATATTGCCATTGTCTTTTTCCTCCCCTTACGACCTACTTAGAGTTGTTTTTGATAACACTTCCAAACCTTGCTTTTTCTTCATTGTAACATAACTGGTCTGCAGTTCATGTTACATTTTAATTTACTATATATAGTGTGGGTTACATAGTTTAGACATATTTTCCTTTGTGCTTTTCATTACTCTAAAGACAGTTTTGTTTAGCTTCAGGTATGTATTTCTGTAACAGAGGGTGGGTGAGCTGTGCATAGCCATGGGGTCTCCAGGGCCGTTCTATGTTCCATCTCTGACCATCCCACACATGTGTACCTCTGCGCAGTGTCCTATGCTTCGCTCCTCAAGGCCTCTGCTGTTGTACCAGGGCTGTGCTTCCCTACAGTGTCTTTGTGTGAGTTGCAAATATCTTGTTCTGTGCAGAATAACTGTTTGCAACTACTATCTATGTAAAATTACACTCATATCATGCAAAGATAACCAAAGACAAAAAAATATAAGCATGAGCATAGCCACCTGGTCATTAGAGGTTACAGCTGAAACACGTGAGGACAAAATTCCAGGGAGGCCAAGACAGGTTTAAACAAAACAAATCTGACAAGCCTTCATCCTGAGGTCTCACAAAATCAGTACAAATCCTGTGGTTAGACACTAGAAACTATATTTTTACCAAACTAGTAGGCTGCAATACAGACACTGAAATCTTTTTCTTTAGAAAATCAGGGTAACATGGAAGAAGAGAAGTAGTTAATTTCCTGCGTGAATTACCTGTTTTCTTCACCGCAGTTCTACATGTCTTTCATCTCTGGCTTTCAGTGGAAAATAAATAAATAAATAAAAAGATTTAAAAGGCTGGCACAGGTAGGAAGCTAGCTTGAATACAAACAAGACAATGAGAATATCAAGAAAAGTCACTGCAGCCCTTCTCCTCAATTTTCCTTGCTCATTTAGTGTTTACAGGTTATCAGTCATCTCTGGTTTCAGCTTCAGCTGCTGCTCCCTGGTTTCACAGAGATGCCACACAACATCAGAGACTCTCTCTGGGAACTGAAGATCTAGATCTGTTTTTTTTAACAGATCATACAGATCATGTCCAAGTCTGGTGAAGAGCCCAAAGGACACAGGGATGCAGGATGCTCAGGGAAGAGACAGCAGGAAAAGCTGTGAGCTGTCCCTGGCTTGCTTTAGGACAGAAAAGGCTGTGAGGACTCAGGAGTGCCTAGAGGTGTTCTGAAACACAGGGAAACAACAAAGAGACACACTTAGTGGATGAGAGAAAGGCTGTGGATGTCATCTGCCTTTAGTATAAAGTTTCCACTACAATGTCTTCCTGGAGAAACTGGCTGCTCTTGGCTTGGGCAGACATACTCTTCGCTGAGTGAAAAACTGTCTGGAAGGCTGGGCCCAAAGAGTGATGGTAAATGGAGTTAAATCCAGTTGGTGGCCAGTCACAAGTGGTGTTCTCCAGGGTTCAGTATTGGGGCTAGTTCTATTTAGTATCTTTGCCAATGATCTGGACAAGGGGATCAAGTGCACCCTCAGAAAGTTTGCAGAAGATATGAAGTTGGCTAGGAATGTTGAACTGCTGGATGGTAGGAAGGCTTTAAAGAGGGACCTGGACAGATGGGCTGAGGACAATAGTATGAGTTTCAATAAGGTCAAATGCCAGGTCCTGCACGTCATCCACAACAACCCCCAGCAAGGCTACAGGCTTGGGGAGGAGTGGCTGGAGAGCTGCCAGGCAGAAAGGGACCTGGAAGTGTTAATAGATGGCCGGCTGGACATGAGCCAGCAGTGTGCCCAGGTGGCCAAGAAGGCCAACGGCATCTTGGCCTGGATTAGGAATAGCGTGGCCAGCAGGAGCAGGGAAGGAATTGTCCCTCTTTACATAGCACTGGTAAGACCACACCTCAAACACTGTGTTCAGTTTTGAGGACCTCAAGGCAGGAAAAACGCTGAAGTGCTGGAGTATGCCCAGACAAGCGCAACTATCCTGGTTTGAGCTAAACAGAATCAATTCTGCTCAGTGATTTTACTTTTCAGCTCAGTCTCCTCCAATACACTGCACTTTCTGAAGTTAGCAGCATGTTTCTGCAGACAGTGTCTGCTACTAGAAGTGATAATGCCTGATGTTTACAGTTACTGACAGGGATTGGTCTGCAGAAAGACTCCTGCTTGTACTTGCTCCTGTAGTGACCAAAGTCACTGCCGGATCTTGTGGAACACATTGGGGGTGCTGGAAAGTAAAAGGGGTCTCAAGGAAGTAAAAGGTTGCACCTCTGGGGAGTAACAGGTGACCAATAAGAGTATTCCATCCCATATTCACGATATGCAGTATAAAACTGAGGACTCTGTCCGATCTTCTTCCTTTGATCCCATTCCTGAGTTCCCAAATCCAGCTCCTGTGTCTAGTTCGCCTCTACCATTGAGCCTGAGGCTTCCCCAGTGCTGCTTGCTCTGAAGCATCAGCGGTGATTGCTCCTGGGGGCAGGGAGTTAGGTTTGATATTGGTTTTGCATATATTTGTTCATTATTATTATTGTCTCCTTATTAGTACTATAATGTTTTTATTAAAACTGTTTAAGTTTTCTTTTCCAGTCCATAAATCTCTCCGTCTTCCTTTTCCCTTCCTAACTGGAGAGGGAGAAGAGTTAGAGAGAATCTCTCCACATTCAGTGGCTGGCCCAGCCATAATCCTCAACAACAACAAAACTGGTGAAGGGTCTAGAGCACAAGTCTTATGAGAAGAGGCTGAGAGAACTGGGTTTCACACAGAATCACAGAATGTTAGGGTTTGGAAGGTACCTCGAAAAATCTTCTAGTCCAATCCCCTTGCCAAAGAAGGATCACCTAGAGTAGGTCACACAGGAATGCGTCCAGGTGGATTTTGAATGGCTCCAGAGAAGGGGATCCCGCAACCTCTCTGGGCAGCCTGTGCCAGTGCTCTGTCACCCTCACAGTGAAAAAGTTTTTCTAATGTTTTTGTGCAACCTCCTACGCTCCAGCTTGCATCCATTGCCTCTTGTCCTGTCATTGGACATCACCAAAAAGAGCCTGGCTCCGTCCTCCTGACACTCCCCCTTTACATATTTATAAATATTAATGAGGTCACCTCTCTGTCTCCTCCAAGCTAAAGAGACCCAGCTCCTTCAGCCTTTCCTCATAAGGGAGATGTCCCACTCCCTTCATCATCTTTGTGGCTCTGCGCTGATCTCTCTCAAGCAGTTCCCTGTCTGTCTAGAGCTGAGGGGCCCAGAACTGGACACA
>NW_009723204.1:0-510 GCF_000703405.1 Apaloderma vittatum
GAATGCTGCTGCTCTTCTTCCTCCTCTTCCTTCCCTTTATGTTTTTCCAATTTTGCCATGAGCTCTTTTACTGGGTTGAAGACTCCGTTGGTTTGCTTGTCACAGACATAGCAGTGCTGGGATTTGCGGTAGTGTTGGAGGGCACAGTTCTCACAGAAGTAGTGCCTACACTTGGTGACCACGGGGTTCTTGAAGGAACTTCTGCAGATGAAGCATTTGAAAGGCATATCCTCCTCATCGCTGCTCACCTCGTAGTTTTCATCATCTGCGGGACAGAAAGTTAAGCAGACTGGAGCAAGAGCAGATGCAGCCAGACCAGACCATGCGTGGGGCACGGAATATTAAATATGGAGAGGGCACAGCAGGTGGGATGAAATCTCTGCTGGAAACAGCTGAGCTCTGGCATCTGGGTGTTACTGATGTCAGGAACATGTTCTGGAGCACGGATGGGTCCTTTTCTGACCATTCCTGAAGAGGCGTTTCCCATCGATGTGTCCTTGGGCTTCACAT
>NW_009723205.1:0-19340 GCF_000703405.1 Apaloderma vittatum
CTGCATTGTAGTAGAGGAAGTAGAAGAATATATTGTGAGGACAGCGTATGTCTCAACTGACTAAGAAGATCTGCATAATGATAAAAGATATCTAACTCTTCCTGCACAGTATCATGCTGCAGCTTTATGCTTTGAAGCAATTTTTGGTTATGATTATTAGTACTTGATTTTCATGCATGTGTTTGCCATGTAAAATCCTCTGATACATGTTTTCCTTACCATAGATTATTACACTCTCCACTTCTGGATTCTAACTAAAAAAAAAAAATGGTGGAACCTTTAGTGAAATAAGAGATTTTTGTTTAGTATTTCTAATAAAGGCCCTCAAACAAAAGTCTGAACTTATCCTGTGATCCATTTCAGGCATCAACAGAGGTTAAAATCACAGCAGTTTTTTGTTGCCCTTCAAACTATCAGGCTTTATTATGATCACTGTGAGGAAAACAATATAGCAATATCCTTAATGAGTTTTACTGTTATCCATTGAATGCATTATTCAACATTAAATAATAAGATGTGATGAAAAATATGGGGCTAGGAAGGATGAATCTTAGCCTGAGGCATCCTCTACTCTCTGAAGCATTGTAGATACCTAGATATTTTTTTAAGCGCCCAAAATCACTTCATATGGCCAACTATACAGCATTTCAGAGTTTCTTACAGCCTCAAATTGCTTCCACTGATGGTGATTTGAGTAGTATCCCTTCATTCTCTATTATGGTGGATTTATGCAGTTGGTCTTCATACCAAATGGATACTTTCCGTTTTTTTAAAAAAGCTCATAATGCCAATTTTATTCTTAATGAGCCACTGCACATCAGTTTCTTCTCCAGCAATAGAATTTCCTTTCTGACTAGTTGCAATGTGAATGGACCAGACTCTTGAGAATGATAATCGAAACTAAAACCACATTAGATTCCATCTATAAGTCACAAAAGACCAACTACTTTTTTCTTTGCCTTTCTTTGCCTCTTCTTGACTTTGCCAGCCTTGCCTTGCCTTTCCTCGCCTCAGCTCTCTGATGTGCATGATGAAGACTGCTTGCTTATAGCAGTGTCTCAGCTATGGATTCCAGATGGAAAATGTACTTCAACACTTCCTCCAGCCTATATAGGTTATTATGAAATACTAGCTTTCATTGTAGTTCTGCCTAGTAAAATCTACTCTTGAATGACCTTATGGCTGTTCCTTCAATGTGACTGTGAATGCCAATAGTTGATTACTATGTTTCACTGTTGCCAGATGAAAAATGGAAACAGTATGAGGAGGGGGTGAAGAACACAAAAGAAAGCTCAGAAAAGTATACAGAATCTAAGTGTGGATACTACTGTCACTGATTTCTGAGGGACAAAATAAATGCAACTAAATATGAACTTTTTCAAACAACAAAAATTCCCTCATTTTGTAAATTCTTGTAAGTTCAAGCCATTTTTTACCTGCCTCTTCTTGAAACTATTCCTTTAAAGATCTCAACAATCTGCCTTTTAAAGGGATACAGCAGAGCCCTATGAAAGACTGCTGATGAAATATGTTACTGTTCAAATTCATTTGTAAGAATACAGAATAATTGTAAATCATTTAAAAAAAAATCAAACACAAATAGAAGCCTAAACATGTCAGTACATAGTTAAAAGAAGGCTTGATTCCAGAATTCAGGCCTAAGTTCATTTGGAATGTAAAGGATCTGAAACAGACATCAAAACATGGATCATGATCTGGCACAAATCGAAGAATCAAAGTTACATAAGACAATCAGCTTTGAATTTAATTCCAAATGAAAGAGTTCTGTATGTCTGCATATTGTTTTCCACTAAATAAAAAGGGCAGCACATTTCTCAGAGTAATAAAATCGTTCGTTTCTTCCAGTAAATTGTTAACTACTGTATGTGAACACACACATGTAGAGGCAAACTTTTCAAAATGGGCACCCAAAAGCCCACACTTCCCAACGTGCAGGCAGTCCTCCACACACAGTTAAGTCACCATTTAACTTTAGCCAGGGGCTTACACAAGCCCTGTGAATAGTCCTTTCTTCATTTGTATCATTTGTACAGGGCTACTACTTATATATTTCTATCCTAACCAAAATTTAGAGCAATCTAACTTCACTCTCTATAACTTGACTATTGGCACAAATAGTGTAATACACATTAAAAATATATTGTCAAACCTTTTGAGAAGTAAAAATTCAAGATAACCTACAATGTAGATTCATAAATTAATCAATTCACAATCTTGGTAACACCTCCCTATGCAATTTTTATGTCAAATCTTTAGCACACCTGAACTATTGATTTTATTAGAACGAGGTGATGAAATAGTTCATATTTACTGGTGAAATTATCATTGCTTTGAGGTTCTGAAAAAGATACTAAATACAATACAGCAGACTGGTATATTTATCACTATTTTTTCCCAGAAGATTAATACCAGGAGAGACTTTCGTTATGAAGAACTTTTATACTACAGAATTGTTTTAAGATAGGAATAGAAATAAATATTAGCTTACAGGGAGGACTCTGTCATGCCAAGTTTCAAGCTGTAATAAACTCAAATAAGATTTAAAAGCTCTTTTTCTGGAAGCAATGCATGAAGAATGCTATCCTGCACCCAAGTCTTCTTGAATGCTTGAAGGAAATCAAATGGAAGGACAAGCTTCTTATGTACCATATTTCTTTAATCTCCAGCACATACACACACACACATAAATATGAAATTTGCACTATACTGGGCCTATTGTAATACCTAAAATCTTGTGTTGTTTTCTAGTATTACCTGTTTAATAAAAAAGATCCTACAGTCACCCAATTGATAAAGGTACTTTTTAGTTCCACTGTATTGACATCATGGGTTGCATATAAACTTTCATAGAATCATAGAAATATCAAGGCTGGAAAAGACCTCAAGATCAAGTCCAACCTACAGCCCTACACCACACTAACAATAAACCATATCCTCAAGTGCCACTTCCAGCCATTTTTCAAACGCATCCAGGGATGGTGACTCCACCACCTCCCACAGCAACCCATTCCAGTGCTTCACCCCTCTTTTGGAGAAGAAGCTTTTCCTAATATCCCATCTAAAATTCCCCTGGTGCAACTTGAACCCGTTCCCTCTTGTCCTATTGCACTTCACTAGGGAGAAGAGGCCAACATCTGTCTCACCACAGCTGCCTTTCAGGTAGTTGTAGAGAGTGATAAGGTCTCCCCTCAGCCTCCTCTTCTCCAGGCTGAACAGCCCCATCTCCCTCAACCTCTCTTCATAAGACTCACCCTCTAGTCCCCTGACCATTCTGGTTGCCCTTCTCTGTACCTTCTCCAGCACCTCGATGTCCTTCCTGTACTGGGGAGCCCAGAACTGCTCACAGCACTCGAGGTGCGGCCTCACCAGTGCCCAGTACAGGGGCACAATCACTTCCCTGCTCCTACTGGCCACACTGTTCCTAATACAAGACAGAATGCCGTTGGCCTTCTTGGCCGCCTGGGCACACTGCTGGCTCATTTTCAGCCAGCTGTCCGTCAAAACTCCGAGGTCCCTCTCTGCCTGACAGCTCTCCAGCTACTCCTCCCCGAGTCTGTAGTGCTGCTGAGGGTTGTTTTAACCAAGGTGCAGGACTCAGCATTTGGCCTTGTTGATTTTCCATTCCCTTTGTACACAATGTAGCATTTTAAAATTCATTTAATTTTAAAGTGGATAGGATCTTACTTCCAAGTTTAGATTCCTACTTCCCACACAGGTGTTATGTTATGTACTCTTCACATATGTAACACTGTATGAACTATTTCTACATCAACAAAGTGGTGTAAAACGTTAGTATTACCAACAATGTGTGCCTCGATAAACATTTGTATCTTAACAATGATGAATATCTACAGTACATTCTATGAAACTGAAAAGTGAATAAACAAAAATCTAGAAACATAATTAACAGATCATATAGTTTCAAGTGATACAACAATGTTATATATAATCTGGAAAACACAGCACCAAGATCACAATGCTGGTGTGAAGGATGACCATTTTTATGTAGTCCTTTGAACAAATTCTCTCCCGGTGCAGTCTGGAAGTTTCCCAATCTTCCTTATCTCCTCTGTACATGTAATCACAAATGTCTTGAGACTACAAATTAGCCAGTTGCCCGAGGTTCTCTCAGAATACTCATAAACAATGTCCATGCAAGCAATTTCAGGACATCAAAGAATTAAAAATACTATAAAATCTAGCCTATCGTAGCTTTTTACAAGTGTGTTCCAAAAACTAAATTACAAAGTTAAGGTAATTAATACAACAGCTAAATTCTGAGTCTTTGTGAACCAAATTATGGGACAATTACAGTGAATTTAGAAAGCACAGCTGCCCTCAGTAACGGAATTCACAAGAAACAGCAGAGGATTCCATAGAGTGCAGATGTCACTGAAAATGAAGTGAACTGCTGTATGAATTACTGAGACAAAGAGTAAGTTTGAACTGGTTATATTATTGTGTCTGTCTCCCTTTCTTGTGTTTCTGTGTTATTTTTTTTATCAAGAACTGAGGCTTAGCTATAGGTCACCTTGGATGGCTACCAAGAAGAAATATCTCATCATTGAAAACCACATAATTCTCTAACCAGGCAGTGCCGAGCTGATTGACAGCACTGTTTCATCTGTTAGAGAAACAATAGGAGTCCCTACACACACACACAAAAATAATAAAGAGAGAACAAATCAGTGCCTGATCCCTGAAATACCAACAAGATCTAGAGAGGCAATGGATATAAAAAGTTCTATCCCTTTCTTCAACAACTGCAATATCATTTCCATTATTTCTCCAGGTTTACATTCTGGATTCAAAGCAATTTATCTGAAGTTCAGACACTGTCAGTGTGATTTAGTTTCAGTTTTATGGCAACTGCAGGTCTCTAATAAGTATGCTCCTTTCATTGATTTTGTTCCCCTTCAGCTGCTGCTGTAAATGTAATTGAAATTTTTGGTTTTTTCCCCTGACCTAACTTTTTTTTTACTGATGGACGAGCAATCAGACCAGTGTCCTACAAGTTTTATATACCCTATTAATAAGAAATACAGTTTCTCCTAGAAACGGACTTCCATAATATTGATTTTGATATTCACACTAAAGGATCACCTTCACCTAATTTTTATATAAAATTTTACATATTTTCAGTTTTTCGTGAGTAAACAGTCAATGAACAAACAGAATATGAATATTACATGTTTGATTTATGCATACATAGTTGGATATTACCATCTACTCACTTAATTTGTCCATGTTACTTTAACTAATAATTTCAGAAGTATCTCAAACTGGCATTCGAGCAGTATAAGACTGATTTCTGCCATCTTGGTGTATAGCTGTGTCTATGCTCTGTCCATCAGTGTACAAGACAGAACGTAGTACAAGACTTATACCTACTTCTCCATCCGTAGATGGTAAGGAAATGAAAAATCTTGCCTAAGGAGAGCTTAAATTAAATAAATGCATTATGCATTTAGTTCTGGAAATAGTCAGGTCACTCCTCTTTCCAGAGAAGCCGATTCACAAGCCAGTTACTGGGAAAAGTTTTGTCTTCAGCATTGACAAGTCTTGCGGGGTGCTCAATGACATGAGTGGTCTAATAGGATATCACCATTACAGGAGGTGGTATTGACTTGACTGCAAAGGTGATCTCATGAAGTGCCCCTATGAACAACTTTAAAAACTGCACTCATATATATTGCAAATGCAAATTAAATGGAAATCCAGTGCACAGTATACAGTACACAGCGTTCATAGTAGCAGCCTAAGTTGCTGGGCAGACAACCACATTGAGGACACAGCTACAGATTTTGTGTGTGCATGATGCTCCAGCACTAGACATGTGTACTGCAAGGAAAACTAGAAGTCTCAAATGGTAAAGTTATCTTGCACCTATATGCAGGCAATTTTCAATTACACAACAATCATAACACCAATGAATTCAAATGAATACAAATGCTACAAATGCTACAGAACTAGAAAACTACAAACAGAATAACAAAAAAAGTGAAGAAATTCAACATATTTCTTGTCCTGCCTGTTTCACTTCTATCCAACTGTTATCCTCTTCATCTAAAGCAAAAGGTAGCTGAGGTAGCAAAAAAAACGTAGACAAGGCTCCACACAATGGTGCAGACTATAATCTGCACTCAATTTCACTGGAAGTATCCAATCACACTCTCAAAGAATCAATTCATAAAATGGAAAAGAGAAGTGAGACTTTCCGTCCCTACTTTCTTCAATCATTGTGGATTTTAATGTATAAAACATCTTTATTGCCTTTCCAGGGAGAAAATATATTATTTTTAAGTTAATTGCACTGAGAAACTCAGCAAGGAAAATATTCTAGGGTCCAAGGGTCAAGGCAAAGCAGAAGCACAGGCACTTTCTTCTCAGTCACAGGGCGAGGTTTCACAGCAAATGATACAGGGCAAAAGTGGCTTTGGTGCTGGTGACATTTTTTTAAACCATTTAGGGCACTCCCTTTAATACAGAGGAGCACTGAGCCCTGGTGCAAGACTTTGGATAGCCAACACTACTCAAAAACTGACTAAAACCTAGTACCACACTGTAACATTGTATTGCCTTCTCTACACTGCTACCTATTACTCATATCAGGCACTGCAATTACACAGCACAATTACTTTAGCAAGTAATTCAGTATAGCAGTATGATAAATGGAGAGGCATGGTAGTAGCGTAGTAGAGTAGTAGAGAGAAGCAAAAAGTACTGCTATTAAAATCTTAGAAAAGCACTGAACAGCCTTTACAAAATTATAAAATACAGTATTCCAATGTTCATACCTTATTCCCTTTTCTAAATTAGTAGTGGATTTGAGGATTTTTTTTCTCATTAATAGGGCCTTAATATATTGATTTCAGTCTGGCCCGCTTTGGGTGCTGCAGTTAATTAGAGAACTCACAGTGTGAGGACGTAACTGTGGTGCTTCAGTCTCTGCTTCCCAGGGAGAGGCGTTTATCCTTGACACAGGGCAGCTGACAATCCTGTCTGTTATTAGCCAAGCCCCAGACATCTGTGGTTTCAAAATCATAAACCTTGGATGCATATAATCAAAGTGATAGCACACAGAGCTGCAGTGACAGCTACATTTCATTTCCACAACCGCTGTCAAGGCCCCCTGCAAAAGCGAAAGTATTATGAATGAGTAAATAATCACCTAAAAATGTGTTTGGGAAACAAAATTTTTCCAGTAAATATTTTAATGCGGATTAGCTAATGGTCACTTCAGTGTGGATCTCTGCTATAACATATATTAATGCTTTTTGATGTCTCCTTTCCAACTCTGACGAGAAAAAGCCAGTGAATCAGTGGATTAGACTCTGAGAGAGCCAGGGGCTGGACGTAATCACTTTCAGAGCACATACAATAGGGGCTGCGGTTTCCTCCAGCAGTGGAGCGTGATCCTCTTCCTCTTTGGTTTGCCTTTTGTTCACATACCTCTTTCTCATTTTCCTTCCTTAATCTCAGAATAATATCCTGTCTTGTCTGCTGCCCCGAAGGTTCACTTAATATTGTCATAAAAAGTGCCAATGTATTTTAAAAGAGTCAGAATAATAAATGTTTAAAGCAGTGCTGGGGAGAAAGCTGTAAACAATCAACACTGATATTTATTTAAACCTTTATATTCAGTTTAAAGGTGAAAAGAAATAAGATTCTAAAAACACCTTCCAACCAAACACACTTACTTAGGTTCTGATCCCACATGGCGACCAGTGTTGTCTGATAGCAGCTCTGTTTCCTGGGCGTTGAAATACAGCTTATTTAACATTTTGTATTACTAGGCTCTTTAATATGAACCCACTAAGGGGTAAAACTGTTGAAGGAGTAAATCTGGTGCAGGACAATTCATTGCAGTAACATGTAACAGGAATTCAGCCTCCCAGGCTGCAGCGAGGATGCATGGAAAACACACGCTATAATCTGCAGAGCTCACATCTCAGTGCAGAGGGATAAGGAATGCAGAGAAAGATAGATCACTGAATCACAGAATGAGAGAATCACAGAATCACAGAATCTTGGGGTTGGAAGGGACCTCTAGAGATCATTGAATCCAACTCCCCTGCTGGAGGAGGACCATGGAGTCTAGGACAGATAATTTGGATCTGCTAGATCTAAGCAAAAGAAATAATACTCTTTCTGTTGGAAAGGATCATCTGAGGAGGAAAAGAACACCATCGCACTCAACCGCATGAGAAGTCCTTGCCCTGACATCTCTTTTCTCAAAGTAGTAGATTCTGCAAGTCTCCAAACACCTGGTTTAGGTGCATCACTAGCACAGCACCAGCCTTTGGGAGAGAAAAGAAGGCAAAGGCATAGGCAAACTCAGATTAATGTGAAAACATAAATAAAGACAAAACGAGAGATATATTTCACATGCTTTTGGGTTTGTCCCCCTTTAATTTTTATTCATCTCATTTGCTGTCCAGCTCAGCTGACATACAACACAAGTACATATATAAAGGAGTATCTCTTTCCTGGGGTGCTCTGAAAACTGCCTGACCGTTAAGGACAAAGGAGGAGGAGGTTTTAAAAGCCTACACTATCTATGCCTGTCAAAATATTGCCCACAACACTCAGATCAATACAACCTCAAGCAGACATATTGCCTGACAGATCCTTCCACAATGATCTGTGCAATTAATATCTTACAATATTTTGTAGAAGTTTGGAGGACACCAGAAACAAAAGGGTTTTTATCAAAATAAAAACATGTGAAACATTCTGACTTGCAGTTCAACATGAAAACAATGAAGAAATTGCACGGCCTTCGTCTTAGGTTTCATTCTATTAAGTTTATAATGTATCATATATCTTTATAATCTTAGTGTAATGTTAGCTATTGTGTTATCTGTAACACTAATCAAATGCCATAGGTTGTACTGGGTTCAGTATATCACAAAGTGCTGCACTTTCATATCAAATTAGTGTCTTAATATCTGATTCCCACTGTACTTAATCTATATGCTTAGCAACTCCTTGGTGGAAACAAATTGGTTCATCAATTAATTATACTCACCAATTCAGTGAAAAGATTAAGTAGAAATCTCCTTTACTGAACAGTAATAACTTCAAAGCTATAGATTCACCTAGTCTTCTGGCTTTTCTGAGGTATGCTTAGGTAAAGATAAAAACAGAAGAGATCTCATAAAGCAGTTCTTTTATGCATTTTTTTTTTAAAAAAAAAGACACACAACCCCTTGTTCTTTATGGACAGGAATAAAAGAGCAAAAGAACCACAAAATCTGTCAAACATCACACCTGTGACAACTGATGCTAATTCTCTTAGCTAAGTATCAGACATTTGTTGCATGATTAAAAGGATGACATATACTGATTCAGCTGAACACAGCTTCCAATGACTACTTACTTATCTTAATTGTTCCCTCCCTCCCTTCCTCCCTCTCCTCCTAGTTTACTTAATTTCCTTCATTTATATAGTTAGTTCTTCTAGATATATATTCTTTGTTTGGTAAATCTAAACAGAACCTCAAATACACAAATCCTCTAAAACGTTCCAATCACATTATAAATACCAACAGGAGCAGAAATCTGGTTGCAAACAGAGGAAGCAAAGATATGGCTGAAGAAAGACAGGGCCAAAACACAGAATTGTCAAACTGAGTTAGACTGCCATTTCTTCTTGACTTACATCCTGCCTTCAACTGTGATTATTACCTTCCTTTCCAAACATAGGCCTACAAAGTCTCTTGGGGATAATCATAGAATCATAGAATCGATCACAGAATCATAGAATTTTAGAATTATAGAATTGTAGAATCGTAGAAGGGTTTGGGCTGGAAGAGATCCTAAAGATATAGTTCCAACAGGCCTGCCATGGGCAGGAACACCTTACACTAGATCAGGCTGCTCGAAGCCCCATCCAATGTGGCCTTGAACACTTCCAGGGAGAGGGCATCCACAGCTTCTCTGGACAACTTGTTCCAGCGTCTCACCACCCTCTCAGAAATAAAGTTTCTTTCTACTGTCTAATCTAAATCTGTCCTGCTCTAGGTTTAAAACCATTGCCCCTTGCTCTGTTGTAACACACTTCTAAACAGTCCCTCCCCAGCTTTCCTGTAGCCTCCCTCAGGTACTGGAAGGCCGCAATAAGGTCTTCCTGAAGCCTTCTCCTTTCCAGGCTAAACAACCCCAACTCTCTCAGCCTGTCCTCATAGGAGACGTGTTCCAGCACTCCAGTCATCTTTATGCCCCTTATCTGGATCCACTCAAATAGGTCCATGTCTTTCCTGTGCTGAGGACTCCAGAACTGAACACGCTACTCCAGGCTGGATTTTACAAGAGGGAAGTAGAGGGGGAAAATCATCGCCTTCTGCCTGCTGGCCATGCTTCATTTGATGCAGCTCAGAAGGACTGATAGAGCTTTTCTTAACCTCTTAACTCTACTGAGAAAAACACATGAGGTGCAGGAAGTTCCTGAGCAACTAGTCTCTGGAGGCTGAACAACTGGTATTAGACATCTGCTTTGCCATTGCATTTTTTCAGAGGTAGCCACTGAGTTCTCTTCTTTGGACTGGACATGAGGCTAGGCAAAGGGGGCTCTGAGGCAGATCAGGTACCACGAGGCTCCTGCTTAACAAAGGGCTCTAGCAAGAGCACAGCAGGTTTCTCAACCTTCTCAAAGGAAAGCAGAGTCAATTAGAAAAGAGATATTTGAAAGAAAAAGTTATTAATCCTCTATAAAGCAGACTAATTGATTTAACTTCTTCCTACCAGTCACAGAAGTTTTCCCTATAGAAATGTGAAAAAACATTTTACTTTTTACTTCATATGGATGCACAGCATCAGTTTTCACTTTGAAGGTCAGGTGAAGCTGTATTTTTTCAGTTAGAGAGAAGTGAAATAATAACAACCTGGCTTTGTGTCAAAGCTATGCAGTTGTATGATTTGAACAATATTACAATACTTGTAACAACAGTCAGTATCAGGAGAGTTACACATTAGACCAGATCTAAGGGGAAATATTGTTCATCTCTGTACAATACTCTTGAAGTTTACATGATATAAAAATCCCTACAGACAAACTTTTAAATATGGTAGTAGAAAACACTGTATAGCCAAAGCTCAATAAAAAGCCAGCTGATGCAATTTTACAAGACCAATCCAACTTATTGCACTACAGTATGAGCATTCTGGAGTCACTTCTTAGTCAAAACATGAACAATGTACACAGACTGCAATTGTCTAAGTGGTACACTGGGCTATAGTACAACTTCTTAAAAACTATAATCATCATTCTTCAGTTTTTATTAAAAGTTATTGAGAGTGATACTAATTCCTTTGTGGTTTCCAGTAAAGAAAAAGAAATAGGTAATAAATAGCTTGTTTAAAAAGAAATAAAATTACTGTAACAGAAACTACCCCAAATGGTTAATGATTGACAGCTTTAGCTAAGTTAGTATGGGTCAAAGTTAGTACGTATCTGACACCACTTCCTGTTTCACAGGCAGACGTTCTAGAATAGAGAGATGAAAAAAAGAAAAAACTATTTAAAATAATTAAAAGGAGACAGCAATGATTGAAATAATGAGAAAAAGAATCAGGTGTAAAAGTCCAGTTGAAGACAGTTATAATAATAAGGAACAATACCCATTGTTTTTCAAAAAACTAAGAGAAAATACTAGATACAGTACTGAGTTGAAGTAGCTACCAGGTACTATCTGGTAGCTTTCTACCCAAGCAGCAATCGAAGTCCCACTTCAATACCTGGCTCCTTCTTCAGTCCTGCTGACTCTGTTGGAGATACGTGGAGGTATGAGCATCCACCTGTGCAGGCACAACTGCAAGATAGAGTTGAATTGGGACACTGGTGAGAGGACAGTGTGTGCTACCTTGATAGTATGTAAAGAGGAAGGCAAAGCCAGTCAACATCACTAGATGGATCCTGGGTTGTTCCGTGAAGTACTATGGTACTAAGAGTCCATTCAGAGCATTTACAATTTATTTACTTGTTCCTGGGACTCTTCTTTATACATACCATGTCATATATCAGAAGAGCAAGTAAATGTTGTTTGCTTAAAAGTAAACGAGTGGTATTTTTCAGAAAAAGAACTAGCTAACACAGCTCAAAGTTTATTTTTTGTTTCTGAGTGACAGAAAAAAATGCATTGTTTTTCTTCAGAATCACAGTTTATTAAACCTAATTGCCCAGAATGTAAATCACATAATAAATATTTTCCTTGAAATTATTTAATACTGCCTTTTCTGTCAGGTGTGATAATTTGTTCTAACTACTGAGACAATAATAATATTCTGTGTAAACAACAAAGGCAATGTGAGGCCTCTCCAGAGGGATACAGGAGACCTGGTTACTGAGGACATAGAAAAGGCTGAAGTACTCAACAATTGAAGTGCTCTACAACTGTGGTACTCAGCGACTTTTTTGCTTCAGTCTTCACTGGTAACCACTTGAGCCACATCACTCAAGTCACAGAGGGCATTGGCTGGGTCGGAGAGAGTGAAGAATCACCCAGGGTAGGAACAGATCAGGTCCAGGAACACCGAGAGAACCTGAAATAGCACAGGTCCATGGGACCTGATGAGATACATCCACGGGTCCTGAAGGAACTGGCAGCTGAAGTTGCTAGGCCACTGGCCATCATATTTGAGAAGTCATGGCAGTCTGGTAAAATTCCCACAGATTGGAAAAAAGGAAACATAATCCCTATTTTTAAAAATGGAAGCAAAGAAAGCCCAGAGAACTACAGATCAGTCTGCCTCACCTCTGTGCCAGGTAAAATCATGGAGCAGATCTTCCTGGTAACAGTACTAAGGTACATGAAAAATAACGAGATGATCAGTGACATCCAACACAGTTTCACTAAGGGCAAACTAGGGGGTTTTCACTAAGTGCCTGACTAATTTGGTGGCCTTCTATGACAAAGTTACAGTG
The DNA here is from genome assembly GCF_000703405.1 of Apaloderma vittatum. Taxonomy (NCBI): domain Eukaryota; kingdom Metazoa; phylum Chordata; class Aves; order Trogoniformes; family Trogonidae; genus Apaloderma; species Apaloderma vittatum. The sequence goes on from NW_009723205.1 coordinate 12,947, forward strand.
ATATGGGAAGAGAAACTGATGTCATTTACCTGGATTTGTGCAAGACGTTTGACACAGTCCCACAAGACATCCTTGCATCTAAGGTGGAGAGACATGGACTTGACGGATGGATCATTTGGTGAATGAGGAGCTGGCTGGACGGTCGCACTCAGAGACTTGTGATCAATGGCTCAATGTCCACATGGAGACCAGTGACAAATGGAGATCCTCAGAGGTCTGTTTTGGTTCCAGCGCTGTTCAACATCTTTGTCAGTGACATGGACAAAGGCACCAAGTGCAGCCTCAGCAAGTTTGCCAATGACACCAAAATGTATAGTGCAGTGGACTCGCTTGAGGGAAGGTATGCCACCCAGAGGGACCTTGATAGGCTTGAGAAATGGGCCAGTGCAAACTGCATGAGATTCAACAAGTCAAAATGTGAGGTCCTGTGTTGGGCCAATCCCAGGTACAAATACAAACTGGGCACAGAGTGGGTTAAGAATAGCCCTGAAGAGAAGGATTTAGGAGTGTTGATAGATGAGCAGCTCAACATGAGCCGGCAGTGCACTCATGCAACTCAGAAGGCCAACTGCATCCTGGGATGCATCAAGAAGAGTGTGGCCAGCAGATCAAGAGAGGTGATTCTTCCCCTTTAAGCAGCTCTTGTAAGACCCCACCTCAAATATTTTGTCCAGTTCTGGTGTCCCCACAATAAGAGGGATATGGATCTGTTGGAATGAGTCCAGAGGAGGGCCACAAGGATGATGCAGGGGCTAGAGCACCTCTGCCATGAGGATGGGCTGAGGAAGCTGGAACTTCAGCCTGGGGAAGAGAAGACTCCGGGGGGAACCTTATAGCTGCCTTTCAATACATGAAAGCCTACAGAAAGGCTAGAGAGGGTCTTTTTACAAAAGCGTCCACCGATAGGACAAGGGGAAACGGATTCAAACTGAAGGAGAGTAGGTTTAGATTAGATCTTAGGAAGAATTTCTTCAGTACAAGGGTGGCAAGACTCTAGAATAAGACTGCCCAGAGATGTGGCTGGCCCCTTCCCGGGGATGCTCAAGGCCAGGTTGGATGAGGCCTTGAATAACCTGGTCTAGTTGAGATGCATCCCTGCCCGTGGCAAGGAGGTTGGATTAGATGATCTCTAAGGTCCCTTCCAACCTAGACTATTCTATGATTCTATGAAATATGTGTGTATATACTTTGTTTTTCTTCCAGTTGGGTAGAACAATTAGTCAGTACTAGAGAAGTTACAAGTCAACGTTGTTATTCATCTTGATACCAAAAATCTTCACATTTATTTTAATGAGAACATATTCTCAGTAAAAGGTTAAAATGCACATATAATTCTGTTATTATAGTAGTATATATAATATACATAGTCAGCTAAAAAGAGCCTGAGAGAGATTTCACCCGAACTATGGTACAGCAAATGTAAACTTGTCAAGTATTGAATTTTAGAGGTCATTTGTTCCAGATTTCTTCTGAAGAGCAATTCAACCCTATTAATCACTAAAAATTTCTTACTTACAAAACACTGCTTTTTAATAGCTGGTTATATCAGTTTCTGAGACGCAGAATAGCAAGGTAAAACTCTTTGCTATATCTAGTCAAAGGAAGTGTTCATGTTTGTGCATCTTTCATAAGTGCTGTAGTGGGTTAATCTCACTGAAAATCTTGACTTGTATTTTCTTTAAAGATCAAAGCAGTTTCTTTGATGTTGCGTTAGATTTATGTGGCCAGATTTTGAGAGAGGGACGAGGGGCTATACAGGTGTTTTTTGCAAAAAGCTGCTAGAAGCTTCCCCTAGGTCCGACAGAGCCAATGCCAGACTCTTGACCCACAGCTGGCCAAAGAGGAGCCTACCAGTGGTGGTGGTAATGCCTCTGTGATAACATATATAAGAAGCAAGGGAAAAAATACTGTACCACAACTTGCAGAGAGAGAGAGCAGAGTGAGAATATGCAAAGATGTCAATGTCAGCGAAGAAGGGGGAGGGGGATGTGCTCCAGACACTGGAGCAGAGATTCGACCGAGTTGTGATGAAGTCCATGGTGAGGCAGGCTGTCCCCCTGCAGTCCATGGAGGTAAGAGAGGTGTAGATGTCCACCTGTAGCCCATGGAGAATCCCACACCAAAGTGAGTGGATGCCTGAAAGAGGTTGTGACACCTGGGAAGTCTGCACTAGAGCAGGCTCCTGGCAGGACCTGTAGTCCATGGAGAGAGGAGCCCATGCCAGAGCAGGTTTTCTGGCAGGACTTGTGACCCCATGGGGGACTCATGCTGGAGCAGTCTGCTCTAGAAGGACTTCACTCCATGGAAAGCATTCACATCGAGGCAGTTAGTTAAGAACTGTGTCACGAAAAGAAAAAGCTTGTTAAGAATGGTCTTCTGTGAGAGAGATGTCACACTAGCCCTGGGGTAAGAGTGAGGAGTCCTCCCCCTGAGGAAGAAGAAGTGGCAGAAACATCTAATGAACTGAACGCAACCCCCATTCCTTATCACCCTGCACCAGCTGGGGGGAAGAGGAGGTGGAGCAGGTCAGAGGAAGAAAGGAGGGTTGAGGGGAGGGTGCTATTTTTTAAGATTTGATTTTATTTCCCCTTATTCTTCTCTAAATGATTATTAACAAAATCCATTAATTTTCCCAAATTGAGTCTGTTTTGCCCAGGATGGTAACTGCAAGTTATCTCCCTGTCCTTACCTTAACCCATGAGCTCTTCATGTCCAGCTAAGAAAGGGGAGTGATAGAGCAGCTATAGTGGGTACCCAAGATCCAGTCAGGGTCAAACCACTATGGATGTATAAATTCTCCTGCATATTATGCTATTTTGCCCACAACTGATCAGCTAGAATTTTTTCACTACATCTTCATGTTTGACTTTTAAATTTGTCTTCCAACTAAACAGATAAAATTGCTAATTCCAGTAGAACTGAACCAATAAATTCCCTTTCATCCTAGAATTGCACAGTCTGAATAAGATTCAGTCTTGTGCTGCAGATCCATATTACATGTACAATCCACTAGAATGATATTTTAAAGGTACAGAATGGAAAAGTTGATAAATAGACATTTTGCATGAAGTGAAAAAGTTCAAGGAATATTAATACACAACAGCTGTTTCATATTGTTCTGGCAATGTATTTTAAAACCAGTCTCAACATGACAAACCTTGTTCCTCCTTTAAATAAAAATTACAGACTCCTTATTACATCATAAAAAACCCCAATGAATTCTAATACTGAGATTATGAATGACTCTTATTTCAGAGATTACTTGAGTGGGTTTTGATCCAAGTGTCAAAATATTCCATGTACATTTAAGATCTCCACTGCATAACAAATTGACTCATCCTTCCTTGTCTACTTCTTCACACTCAATATACATTTTTTGGTAGTTTCAGGCTTTAAGGCAGGAATATGGCATTTATTTTTTTTTTTTTCTGGGGGGCTGACCACATCTTTTAGAAACATTTAGTATGACACACATTAATACCCACCTCACCATAAACCAACAGTTATGCTGGAGGACCTTGCAGCTAAGGGCTACGTTGACTCAAGTCAGGGATGTGATCCAGCTCTCCAGGTTGTATGTTTCTCACTCCACCTGTAAAAAAACCAAACCGCTTCTGCAAAGCATTTATTTTCCAAGCCAAATAAGTTGTCCAATTATACCAAACTCATAAAATCATCTCAGCACCCAAAAGAACTGTAAACTGGAGAACTATAAAACTTTAGCAGAAATGTTTGGGGCCCAGGAGTTTCATGCCTAAGCATTTGAAATTAGAGTCTTGAAGGAGTATGTATGAATTTGCTAACCTTTCTGCTAAGTTGAAACCCACTCTTCCTACATTCTTAAACATGTGTTTGATGTTTCAGTACCACCTGCCTACTGACTCAAGTAACATAAAGAGATATAGATAATAATTTTCTCAGATTTTCAGGTTTGCAAGCACTGTATCAGCTGGAATTTATTTCTGAATTTGGCTGTATTTCCTACTCTATATGTAAGCCATTATGACAGCTCTAGAGGTGAAATAACATGTAAGAACTTTTTTTAAAATAGATTTCTCTATACTTTTTTTTTGGTAGCTCCTCATTTTTTTCATATTTTGAGGATATGTGAATTTTGTCTCAGTGAATAGGTTGATACACTACAGGTCACTGCAATTTATTGCTGTAACTGGATTTTCTCTGGCCATTGGCCTGTGGAATACAATTAGAGCAGACTACTTTGCAAAAGCAAAGGCAGATGCTTTCAAGTTCAGGCTGTCAGCAAAATCTCCTTTTTTGGAGCTGATCAAAATGTTAAAACTGTAAAAAGGAGAATTTTCCATCATGGTTTCCATTAGTTTCACCTTCTCAAGAGTCTTATGTTCCACAAGTATTTTTAAGAGGGCTAGTCTCCTGATACACTTCTGAAAGGTAAAGAGAAATTAGAATATAGCATTAATTGAGCAAATGTACTTTCTTTTGAAAAAAAAAATTCTTCCACTTTCAGAGCTTGTTAAAAATTTTGATTTTTTTCCTTCTAGAATACAAATGTATCAGTGGAATATGTCTGTTTCTTTGAATATTTCTACAGGAAGATTGTAGAAAGAAACCATTGAATAGTAATTAGGATTTTCAAATTTAGCAGAGAAACCTGAAAATGGAGATTCAGCGCTTTCTGGACAACCCTTGATATTCTGAATTAAAGCTGTCTGAATTGAGCTCATCTTTAAAGGAAAATGTGGAGAATTTCATTTAAGAATGTACACAGATCTTCAAAACTAATTTTTTGCAAAATCAACCTTTTTCAGAGAGGGGCAGATCCTAGTTGGAGGCATATATCTAGTGGAGTCCCTCAGTGATCAGTACTGTGGCCAGCACTGTTCAATATATTCATCAGTGAGGGATTAGAGAGCACTGTCAGCAGGTTTGCTGATGATACAAAACTGGGAGGAGTAGTTGACACACCAGAAGGCTGTGCTGCCATTCAGAGAGATCTGGACAGGCTGGAGAACTGGATGAGGAGAAATCTTATGAAATTCAACAAGGGCAAATGTAGAGTTTTAATTCCAAGGAGGCCTTAGCTTTCCTAGTTGCCTCCCTATGTCCTCTCACAACAGTCTTGTATTCCACCCAAGCGGCCAGCCCCTCCTTCCATGATCTATAAACTCCTCTTCCACTTGAGTTTGCCCAGCAGTTGCCTGGTTAACCACGTGGGTCTCCTGGCTCTCTTTCTTGACTTCCTACTTGCTGGGATGCATGGATCTTGAGCTTGGAAGAAGTGATCCTTGAATATTAGCCAACTGTCATAGAATCATAGAATTATAGAACAATTCAGGTTGGAAAAGACCCTTGGGATCATCAAGTCCAACCATTAACCCTACACTACAAGTTCACCCCTAAACCATATCACCCAACACCATGTCTAAATGACACTTGAACACATCCAGGGATGGCGACTCAATCACCTCCCCAGGCAGTCTACTCCAGTTTCTGAACAATCTTTCCATGAAGAATGTCTTCCTAATGTCCAGCCTAAACTTGCTCTGTTGCAACCATTCCCCCTGGTTCTGTCCCTAATTACCTTGGCCCCCTTTACCTTCTAGTACTCTGTCCCATGGTATTTCCCCTAGCAATTGCTTGAAAAGGTCAAAGTTGGCCCTGCTGAAGACCAGGGTTGTGATCCTGGGGCCCTGCACTGGGGCTTCTGGGTGTGGTTCCTGAAACCTTTGTGATGTCGTGGTTACCTCGCTGACATCAATCATTTAATGGCCTGGGACAACCCTGAAGGATCACACTGCTGTGCTCATCTGTTGGGGATAGACATGTGCAGGTGGGGGGACGAAGGAACCTCTATCCCGCGGGCTCCCTTTGGAGGACACAGAGCGGATCTGCCAGACGGGGGACACTGACGAGGTCCAGGGTACCGGGACAGACCAGTTGCACCCCTAGGCTCCTTCTGCTCTTGCTGAAAGGCCAGGAACTGCTTTCCTGCCTTCCCAAGTCCTGTCCACAAGGGTGTCAGAGAGGTCAGTCACAACCCAGCCCTGAGAGCACAAACACACAAAGGCGCCCCTACTGTCACCTGTCTATCCTGGGGCAGGCCCAGGCCTTTGTGGTAGCACAAGTGCAGGCAACCTTCGGCGCTCCCATTCCACAGCTCTCCTGCTTCGTGCTGCTGCTGTCTCTAGCACAGGTCATCAGCTTCTTTCTGTCTCCTGTGTCTGCAGCATGTCATCAGAGGAAGGCATGCAAGGAAATTACACTTCTTCACCTGCTGATGGCATCGGCCGGGTGCCCCAGGCACCACCACCAGATCCTTCAGAGGACCAGAAGTACCCAGTGTGCAGGGACACCATCACCAACCCAGTCTCTATGGTGCAGACACATTTTCACAGAATCACAGAATGTTAGGGGT